>NC_045956.1:175822611-175927611 GCF_010909765.2 Amblyraja radiata
CATGGGGTTTGGAGACTGATATTTCTTTCTGCTAGAATTTATGGCCAAGGACACGATGGCACGGCGCCGCAGCGGTAGAGTTGCTGCTTTACAGAGATGCTGCCAGACCCAGGTTCAACCCCCGTGACCTCGTGGGTTTTCTCCAGGAGCTCTGGTTTCCTCCCACACTCCAAAGACGTAGAGGTATGTTGGTTCATTGGCCTGGGATAATTGTCAATTGTCCCCATTGTGCGCAGGATAGTGCTAATGTGTGGGGGGCGCTTGTCGGTGGTCTGAAGGGCCTGTTTCCGTGCTGGGTCTCTAAACTAAATTAGACCCAGTTTTACAGGAGTTAGCAGGCCTGTTTCAAGCCTTTAATAAACCTGTGTAGGAGGGAATTGCAGACGCTGGTTTATACTGAAGATAGACACAAAATGCTGGAGTACTCAGCGGGTCTGGCAGCATCTCTGGTGAAAAGGTATAGGTGATGTTTTGGGTCAGAACTCTTCTTCAGACTGTTTGTTAAAGTTCTATCCATGCTATCAGACAACAAACCACTTTAGTTACTTTCACAATGTAACAAGTCCTCTTTATTACGTGTGTGGGAGTGGAAGAGCAACCCTGAGTATTGCGACGACAGATGGCACAATGGGCTAAGTGTTCGGCTGGCAACCGGAAGGTAGCCGGTTCGAATCCCGCTTGGAGTGCATACTGTCGTTGTGTCCTTGGGCAAGACACTTCACCCACCTTTGCCTGTGTGTGAATGTGTGTGAATGTGTGTGAGTGATTGGTGGTGGTCGGAGGGGCCGTAGGCGCAGATTGGCAGCCACGCTTCCGTCAGTCTGCCCCAGGGCAGCTGTGGCTACAGAAGTAGCTTACCACCACCGAGTGTGACTGAGGAGTGAATGAATAATGCGATGTAAAGCGCCTTGAGTATTAGAAAGGCGCTATATAAATCCCATCCATTATTGTCCCTCCCCTCGTGGTCCCACTCAATTGTATTGTGCACAGTCACTAAATTTGTACATGAGTGGTCACTCATGTTGTCGGGTCAGAACCCTTCTATAGAATGGGTCTAGCAGTCCGAAGAAGTGGTCTGACCCGAAATGTAACCTCAAAAGGCAATGGTGCTTTATTTGCCACGCATGCAACTGTGCGGTGAAATTCTTGTTGCAGTCATAACACTTGCAGGCACCGTCATTGTTGGTGCCATTATTCAAAGTCCAAAGTCCGGTCGGCCCACGTGCTCGATGTACTGGAATAGTTCCCGCCAACCGACGTCCCTCTTCTCTCCTCGCCCGGCCATCTTTGTGTCCCGGGGGCACCTCCTGCAGCCGACCTTGGAGGCGCTGGAAGCATCACCCCGTTTCACCCTCCTACTGGTATTGTTCCTCACATCCGATTTATACAACTCCCTATTCCTTTTCTCCAGAGATGCTGCTTGACCCGCTGAATTACTCCAGCATTTGGTGTCTATCTTCAATATAAACCAGCATCTACATATGTAGAAGAACCGATTAGAGGACAAGCCATTCTAGACTGGGTATTATGTAATGAGGAAGGATTAGTTAGCATTCTTGTTGTGCAAAGCCCCTTGGGCAACAGTGACCAATTCTGCATTAGGACGGAGAGTGACACGGTTAATTCAGAGACCAGTGTCTTGAACTTAAAGAAAGAAGACTTTGAAGGTATGAGATGGGAATTGGCTAGGATAGACTGGCAAATTATACTTAAAGGGTTGACGGAGGAGATGCAATGGCAAAGATTTAAAGACCGCATGGATGAACTCCAAAAATTGTTCATCCGTGTCTGGCAAAAAAATAAAACTAGGGAAGGCGGCTCAACCTTGGCTGACGAGGGAAATCAAGGACAGTGTTAAATCCAAGGAAGAAGCATATAAATTGGCCAGAGGAAGCAGCAAACTGGAGGATTGGGAGAAATTTAGAACTCAACAGAGGAGGACAAAGGGGTTAATTAAGAGGAGGAAAATAGAGCATGATAGAAAGCTTGTGGGGAATATAAATACTGACTGTAAAAGCTTCTTTAGATATGCAAATAGGAAAATATTAGTGAATCAGAGACAGGTGAGTTTATAATGGTAACAAAGAAATGGCAGAACAGTTAAACTGTTTGGTTCTGTCTTCACTAAGGAAGTCTTCACAAACAATCTCTCAGAAATACTAGGGGACCGAGGATCTAGTAGGAGGAAGGAACTGAAGGGAATCCACATTAGTCAGGAAATTGTGTTAGGTAAACAGTTGGGACTGAAGGCAGATAAATCCTCAGGGCCTGATTGTCTGCATCGCAGAGTACTCAAGGAGATGGCCCTAGAAATCGTGGATGCACTGGTGATCCTGTGGACTGGAGGGTAGCCAATGTAACTCCACTTTTTCAGAAAGGAAGAAGAGAGAAAATGGGGAATTATAGACCAGTTAGCCTTACATCGGTGGTGGGGAAGATGCTTGAGTCGATTGTTAAAGATGTTATAGCAGCGCATTTGGAAAGCAGCAACAGGATTGGTCAAAGTCAGCATGGATTTATGAAGGGGAAATCATGCTTGACTAATCTTCGGGAATTTTTTGAGGATGTAACAAGTAGAATGGATAAGGGAGATCCAGTGGATGTGGTGTATCTGGACTTTCAAAAACCCTTTGACAAGGTCCAACACAAGAGATTAGCGTGCAAAATTAGAGCACATGGTATTGGGGGTAGGGTATTGACATGGATAGAGAACTGGTTGGCAGACAGGAAGCAAAGAGTAGGAATTAATAGGTCCTTTTTAGAATGGCAGGCAGTGACTAGTGGGGTGCCGCAAGGCTCGGTGCTGGGACCCCAGTTATTTACAATATATATTAATGATTTAGATGAGGGAATTAAATGTGACATCTACAAGTTTGCGAATGACACAAAGCTGGGTGGCAGTGTGAGCTGCGATGAGGATGCTATGAGGCTGTAGGGTGACTTGGATAGGTTGGGTGAGTGGGCAGATGCATGGCAGAGGCAGTATAATGTGGATAAATGTGAGGTTATCCACTTTGGTGGCAAGAGCAGGAAGGCAGATTATTATCTGACTGGTGTCAGGTTTGGAAAAGGGGAGATGCAACGAGACGTGGGTGTGCCTGTACATCAGCCACTGAAAGTAAGCATGCAGGTACAGCAGACAGTGAAGATAGCTGGCCTTCATTGCGAGAGGATTTGAGTTCAGGAGCAAGGAGGTCCTGCAGTTGTACAGGGCCCTGGTGACACCGCGCCTGAGTATTGTGTGCAATTTTGCTCTTCTGATTTGAGAAAGGGCATTATTGCTATTGAGGGAGTGCAGCGTAGGTTCACCAGGTTAATACCCGGGATGGCGGGACTGACATGCGAAGAAAGAATGGATTGACTGGGCTTGTATTCACTGGAATTTAGAAAGATGGATCTAATAGAAACATATCAAATTCTTAAAAGATTGGACAGGCTAGATGCTGGAAAAATGTCCCCAATGTTGGGGTAGTCCAGAACCAGGGGGTCACAGTTTAAGAATAAGGGATAGGCCATTTGGGACTGAGAAGAGGAAAAAATTCTTCACCCGGAGAGTTGTGAATCTGTAGAATTTTCTGCCACAGAAAGCAGTGGTGGCAAAATCCACTGGATGTTTTCAAGAGAGAGTTAGATTTAGCTATTAGGACTAACGAAATCAAGGGATAAGGGGAAAGAGCAGGAACGGGGTACTGATTGGGGATGATCAGCCATGATCATATTAAATGGCGGTGCTGGCTCGAAGGGCCGAATGGCCTACTCCTGCACCTATTTTTATATATTTCTATGAGTGGTCAGGGTGCGACTCGTCCTTAATTATGCTGCTGGAGTTGCCGAGGTAGAGTGAGGTGCAAATGGAATCAATGGAAGGGAGGTTAGTTTATGAGTCGGCCTTCATTGTCCTCCAGTTTTACAGGGGTTATTGCACCTGATCCAAGCCTTTAATAGACTCCCATCGCCCATATCCAAGGGCTGTCCATCGTAACTGGCCCAAAAGTGCAGGCCAATGCAGGAGGATGAGTGACTGGCTGCATGTTAACTGTGCCCCCACCTCCAGCTCACGTCCCCTCCTCGACACACACCCTCACGGCTCTGAGTTCCACCAAGCCTGCACGATCGAAATAGACTTTGCAAAATGCCCTCCCCTCTGGATGCAAAATTCCAAACAAATCTACAACAAGATTAAAAAAGGATGAAAATAATGAAATTAATAAAACAAAATAATGAAATGAGTTCTGCTCGCTGTATGTGTCTGAATGCAATTTACTCTCCTCGGCTGATGATAAAAGATTAAGGGCAATTATGGCTCAGTTCCAAGCTCAAATGATTTTGCTGGATTGCCAGCAAATGCTTTTACAGATCGCTTCAGAAAATCCAGACCTTCTCTCCCGCTTGACACGTTATAAAATTTACAATACATTTTCGGATGGTAATGTGCGCGCTGGGGCCACAAGCTGCGGATTAGGAGCAATACCGGCTGAAGCCAGCTTCTGAGGCAGTGTTAAATTGAGTCCTTTTTCCCTGCCTCGGATGCACTGTGAAAATCCTAGAACATTTGCATCGATCCCACGGGCTTTAGCTCTTTTAGTTTAGTACTTTATAGACACAGCGCGGAAATGGGCCCTCCGGCCCACCGAGTCCGCGCCGACCAGCGATCCCCCCGCACACTAACACACTATCCTACACGCACACTAGGGACAATTTTACAATTTTTACAAAGCCAATTGGCCTACAAACCAGCACGTCTCTGGGAGTGTGGGAGGAAACCAGAGCTCCGGAGTAAACCCACGCAGGTCACGGGGAGAACGTGCAAACTCCGTACAGGCTGCACCCCTGGTCGGGATCCAACCCGGGGTCTCTGGCGCCGTAAGGCAGCAACTCTACCGCTGCGCCACCGTGCCGCATTTTCTGTTTAAGAGGCTTTTTACTGTAAATAAGGGCATGGAGCAGCATGGATCACATGCAGGCAGAGGAGATTACAGTAAACTGTACACTGGACCACGTGGGTCGGGGGAGGGGGGGGGGAATGGTGTCCGCTATTGCCGATTGTCCGCTGTAACCGAGTGAGGAGGGGGCAACGTTTAACCCAAGGCTGGAGGGGAAGAAACATGGCGTTGGTGGGGGGGGGGGGGTTTAAACCAGCGGGAATTCACAAGCCGGCCCCAGACACGGTGCACCAGCGATGGGCCTAGTACTCACGCCATCTTCGTGCTGCCCCCTCTCTACACTCCCATAACCCATAACTGGCGGAGGTGGGGGAGACTATGAAGTCTAACCTGGACACGTCCTACCAAGTGAAGAGTGGGGGAGTGTTGTAGAACCGAGTGATCTAGGAGGTGCAGGTACATAGTTTGTTGAAAGTGGCTTCACAGATAGAGAAGGTGGTCAAGAAATCTCGTGGCACATTGGCCTTCATCAATCAGGGTATTGAGTATAGACGTTGGGAGGTCATGTTACAGTCGTACAAGACATTGGTGAGGCCACATTTGGAGTATTGTGTTCGGTTTTGGTCACCCTGTTACACGTAAGATGTTAAGCTGGAAAGGGTGCAGAGAAGATTTGTTAGCATGTTACCAGGATTCGAGGGACTGAACTATAGGGAGAGGTTGAGCAGGCTAGGACTTTATTCCTTGCGCAGGAGGATGAGGGATGATGGTGTGGAGGTATGGACGATCATGAGAGGAATAGATCGGGTAAATGCACAAACACAAACCCAGAGATGGGGAATAAACAATCAGAGGCCATCGGTTTAATAGGAACCTGAGGGGCAACATTTTTACACAAAGGGTGGTGGGTGTATGGAACGAGCTGCCAGAGGAGGTGGTTGAGGCAGGGATTATCACAACCTGTTGAAATCATTTGGACAGGATAGGTTTGGACGGATACGGGCCAAGCTCAGGCAGGTGAGACTGGTGTAGTTGGGATATGTTGGTCGATGTGGGCAAGTTGGCCCAAGGGCATGTTTCCTCTCTGCGACTCTATGACTATCTATATATGATCAATGAGAAGTGGAGATTTCCTTCAGTGTTTATTTGCCTCATCTACGCACACATAAATCAGATTATCTGGTCATTATTACATGATTGTTTACTGCATTGGCTATTTTCCCAATATCATAACAATTGCTACAGTCCAAAAAGTAGTTCATTAGTTGAATCATTTAGAAAATACAGCAAGGAAACAGACCCTTCAGTCCCCCGAGTCGGCATCATCCGTGGAATTGTATTTTGCCCCACTGTTTCATCCACTCCCCGCACGCACACCAAGGGCAATTTACAGAGGCCACAAACCCGCACGTCTTTGGAATGTGGGAGGAAACCGAGGACTTGGAGTAAACTCACATGGTCACAGGGAGAACGTGCAAACTCCACGCAGACAACACCCGAGGTTGGGATCGAACCTGGGTCTCTGGCGCTCTGAGGCAGGCTTTCAGGTGTTGTCTGTCTGGGGTTTGCACGTTCTCCCCGTGACCGCGTGGGGTTCCTCCAAGTACTCCAGTTTCCTCCCACAAACCAACCTCCCTTCCATTGACTCCATTTATACCTCACGCTGCCTCGGCAAGCCCAGCAGCTTAATCAAGGACAAGTCGCACCCTGGCCACTCCCTCTTCTCCTCTATCTCGTCAGGCAAAAGTTATAACCCGCGCGGCCAGGGGGAGAACAAACAAACTCCGTACAGACAGCATCCGCCGTTGGGTCTTTGGCTCTGCAAGGCAGCATCTCCACCACTGCACCACCATGCCGCCAGGCTGCCCTATACCAAGCTATCAATCCCTGCGTTAAGAATGCCCAATGACTTGGCTTCCACCTTCATCTGTGGCAATTAATTCGTCAAATTCACCATCCATCAGGTGTCAGGGGTCATGGGGAGAAGGCAGGGGAATGGGGTTCGGAAGGAAGGATAGATCAGCCATGATCCGTTCCTAGAACATAAAAAAAATTCCTCCTCCTCTCCATTCTAAAAGGCAGGTCCTTTTATTCTGAGGCTGTGGCCCCTGGTGATAGACAAAGCTGACAGTGTTTCAGTTTAGTTTGTTGTCACGTGTGCAGAGGTACAGTGAAAAGCTTTTGTTGTGTGCTAACCGGTCAGCGGAAAGACAATACATGGTTACAATCAATCCATTTACAGTGTATAGATACATGATATGGGAATAACGTTTAATGCAAGGTAATGCCAATAAAGTCCGATCAAAGATAGTCCCAGGGTCACCAATGAGGTAGATAGTTCAGTGAGTTCAGGGCTGCTCTCTGGTTGTGGTCGGATGTTTCAGTTGCCTGATAAGAGCTGGGAAGAAACTGTCCCTGAATCTGGAGGTGTGCGCTTTCGCACTTCTATACCTTTTGCCCAGTGGGAGAGGGGAGAAGAGGGAGTGTCCAGGGTGCAACTTGTCCTTGATTGTGCTGCTGGCCTTGCCGAGGCAGCGTGAGGTATAACTGGAGTCAATGGAAGGGAGGTTGGTCTGTGTCATGATCTGGGCTGCGTCCACAACTCTGCAATTTCCTGCGGTCTTTGATGGAGCTGTTTCCAAAACAGGCTGTGATGGGATTAAATCTCAGCATCAGTGGAGATCACTGAAGGAGGTTCAGTGCTGCATGACCACAAGAAGTAGCAAAGCCTGCAGTCTAACAGAAGCCGACAAACCAACGAGGCGCACACTGTTGCTGACAGTGTGACACATGATCGCTGCAGGCTCGCTCTTCCTCAATTCCTACTGATGTTTGGAAGGCCTGATACAATGAATGAGTTGGAAAGCAAACTGTATCTTGGCCTTTAGTATAGGTTAGTTTCATTTAGAGACACAGCGCGGAAACAGGCACTTCACCCCACAGAGTCCGCACCGATCAGTGATCTACGCACATTAACACTATCCTGCACACACTAGGGACAATTTACAATTTACATTTATACCAAGCCAATTTGCCTACACACCTGTACGTCTTTGGGGTGTGGGAGAAAACCAGAGAAAACCCACGCAGGTCACGGGGAGAACATACAAATTCTGTGCAGACAGCACCTGTGGTCAGGATTGAACCCGGGTCCCTGGCGCTGTAAGGCAGTAACTCTACCGTTGTGTCACTGTACTGCCCTTTATTGTAACTCTATTACAGTTCAAACCTAAAGAGGTCTCACTGCATAGAAACATTGAAAATAGGCAGAGGAGTAGGCATATTGTTCCTTCGAGCCAGCACCGCCACTCAATATGATCATGGGTGATCAACCAAAATCAGTACCCCATTCCTGCTTTCTCCCTATATCCCTTGATTCCATTATCCCTAAGAGCTATATCTAACTCTCTCTTGAAAACATCCAGTAAATTGGCCTCCACTTCCTTCTGTGGCAGTGACTTCCACAGATTCACAACTCTCTGGGTGAAAATGTTTTTCCTCATCTCAGTCTTCAGTGCAATTATAAAGGGGCTCCACACACCTAGAATATTGTGTACAGGTGGCACGGTGGCGCTGCGTAGAGTGGCTGCCTTACAGCGCCAGAGACTCGGGTTCGATCCTGACTATGGGTGCTGTCTATACGGAGCTTTACGGAGTTTGTACGTTCTCCATGTGACCCCGTGGGTTTTCTCCAAGTTTACCAGTTTTCTTCCCACACTCCCAAGACAGACGGGTTTGAAGGTTAATTAGCTTTGATTTAAAAAAATTGTAAATTATCATTAGTGTGCAGCATAGTGTGAATGCAGGGGATGATCGCTGTATGGCACGGCCAAGGGACCTGTTTCTGCACTGTATCTATCCATACTATTACAAAAACTCTCATCTTGACCACTTCCGATCTGCGTAGTAATCAAATTTGTGCAAAAACGCTACCCTATATCGCTCTGATTTTTTTCACTACCGTACTGACCGTTCTCCTCTACTCCAAGACACCAGGTTTTGTTCCGATGGTAAAATATGAGAAAATTACAAAGGTTTAAAAATTCATGAGATCAGCAGATTGGGCTTCTCGCCTATCAGTCACGATGAAGGTAACACCCCTTCCGGCACCCGCTGGAGAATAAAATCCCAGAGGCGGGGCTGAGTCTACAAGGAGTGCTGATTGAGTCCGCAAGAGTGGAGTCAGGAAAGCCGCTGTGTGGAGTCGGGAAAGCCGCTGTGTGGAGTCAGGAATGTCGCTGCGTGGAGTCGGGAAAGCCCCTGTGTGGAGTCGGGAAAGCTGCTGTGTGGTGTCCGCGGATGGTGGCCGCTGAGTGGAGTCCCTCCCCCCCCACATCCCCACACCCCCCCCTTCCTCCCCACAACCGCCTTCACCCTCCTCCCTTCCCCCTCCCCCTCCTCTCCACACATCCCTTCCCCCCTCCCCCCTTCCCCCTTCCTCCCTCCCCCTCCTCTACACATAGCCCCCCTTCCTAATTCCCCCCTCCCCTTCCCCCTCCTCCCTTCCCCACTACCCTCCTCCCCACACACCCCCTCACCCACGCACACCAACACCCCCCTTTAGCTCTCCCCCGTTCCTTCCCACTTCATCCACCCCATCCACCCCACCCCCCCACACAACCCCTCCCCCCACACACCACCCCTCCCCACACACCACCCCTCCCCCATACCACCCCTCCCCCACACCCTCCACACCCACACCTCCTACACACCCCCTTCCCCCTCCCCCACACCCACACAGCGACTCTACCGCTGCTCCACCATGCCGCCCTGACAAGGACAATTGCCTTCTGACGAGAACAATAAGGGAGATGTTACAAGAATTTGTTTGAGCATATCTGTCATGTGTTAATGCGTGTAAGGTCTCCCTGTCAAAATTTGTCCATCATAATTTCACACATCTGCTTTGACAAGGAACATTGCCTGTGGAAGCCTCTTGTGCTGTACGTACACCCTCGCATCCTGTGGAGGCGCTGAAACACGGCAACAACAACAACAATACGGCACAGTGGCGCAGCGGTAGAGTTGCTGCCTTACAGCGCTCACAGCGCCGGAGACCCGGGTTCGATCCCCACTATGGGTATTGTCTGTACGGAGTTTGTACGTTCTCCCCGTGACCCGCATGGGGAGAACTTCTTCGAGATCTTCGCTTTCCCCCCACGCTCCAAAGATGTACAGGTATGTAAATTGATTGGCTTGGTATAAAATGTAAATTGTCCCTAGCGTGTGCAGTGTTAATGTGTGGGGATCGCTGGTCAGTGCGGACTCGGTGGGCCGAAGGGCCTGTTTCCGTGTTATAGACAATAGACAATAGGTGCAGGAGTAGGCTATTTGGCCCTTCGAGTCAGCATCGCCATTCAATGTGATCATGGCTGATCATCCCCAATCAGTACCCCGGGGGGGTGTCATCCCCCCCCCCCCCTCCCATTGGTATGAAGCTTTTGCATTTTTCAGTTTTAAATTGTGCAATCTGGTGTATACTGTAACGAGTCTTTTAACTTACAATCAATGCAATATTTATGCTTTAAATTGGATTAACTATGAAAAATGGGAGTGGGAGTGGCGGCGCCTAACGACAGCGGCTCGACTACAGTCGTCTGTCTTTTTTTATTTTTGTCTTGTTAAATGTATGTCTTGAGTTAGTTTTTATTATTTTTTTATAGTTGTGTATATGTGGGGGGTGGTGGGGGGCTGTGGGGGAAACCGTTTTAAATCTCTTCCCTGGACGGGGACCCGACTATTCCCTGTCGAGTCTCGGATGTCGTTGGGCCTAACATCGTGGAGCCGGCGGCGACCTCCGGCCGGGAATAACCTGAGGGCTCCAGTTGCAGAGCCTGCAGAACTGAGATTGCGGAGCTGGCCAACTTCGGAGCGGGAAGAGCTGTGGAGGCGCGCGGCTGCGACCCGACTTTGGAGTTCGGAGGCACCGGCCGCAGACCCGGTGGACGGGAACATCGGGAGCTCGCAGGTCCCTGGTGGGAGACTGCTTTTCCGAGCTCCGCAACGGCGACTTCTCCCGCTGGAATCGCGGGTTTAAAGGACATCGAGCCGGGGCCTAACATCGCCCGGCGTGGCTTAAACGGTCTCAGGACTTACCATCGCCCGCCGGGGGCTTTAACATCGGAGCCCCAGTTCGCCTCGACACTGCAGTTGGACTGCTGGACCACGGGAGAAGGAACAACGGGAAGAGATAAAGACTTTGCCTTCCATCACAGTGAGGAGATGTTGGAGACTCACTGTGATGGATGTTTATGTAAACTGTGTTAAGTGTGGGTCTTGGATTGTTTTGTAATATAAAAAACTGTAGAAATTATATTTCGTTCAAACCTAGGTTTGAATGACAATAAATCTTATCAATCAAATCAATAAGGTTGGGCTAAATTATCTTCCTAATTACATTCCACAGCAGAGCCAGGCTCTGATCAACAGGTGCAGCACATGAACGATCTTAGGGTATATTCATGTATGGAAATCAGATTATAATCAAACACTTGGCCCATGTTGACCAACTTGCGTCTCACTGCACACCTGGTACTACTCCTGGCCCTGATTCCAGTTGCATACCTTCTCATTCCTGACCCTGAGTCCAGCCTTACACCTGGGCCCCTATTCTACCCTGATCATAGCTGCTTACCTGCTTAGGTTCCCAGTGCTGAATACTCCCATTGTCCCCGCTTTGACTGCACACCTAGTACTGTTCCAGACCGTGACTCTGGATGCACATTTGGCCTTGCTCCTAGCCCCTCTGCACTGACAATATATAGGCCCACACATAAAGCCCCATGTCTGACCCCCTGGACTTAATCTATTACGTTCAAGTCCACAGGTGCTTATCTAATGCGGTAATCTTTTATGGGGCACTTCACAGACCAAATTTTGTATAACAAAATTTGCTACATCCATTGGCTTCCTTGTTATCTAACATGCTAGTTACTTTGTCAAAGAAATCATCAGTTGGTTGAACACAATTTCTCATCCATAAAATTATACTCACTCAGCTGTATGTATTCTGTTACAATTTCCTTCATTTTCCTAACAAACTGTCCTGAAGTCATTTTCACCTGCAGTATTTTCAGTATTTTGCTGACTTCCTCTCAGCTGGGACTTTTCCGGAATCCAAAGTCCAATAACTATATATTTATGCAATATTATTCTATTAAATGTGATCTTGAGAGTACATTATATTTTCTGTGATATTCATAACACAATAATGATAAAATGATCTTTGTTTTGATTGCACCGACCAACATGCATACATTATTATATTACAGTTAATATGTACCGAGGGCAAATTTTTGTTCCAATGCTCCCCATTCCCATTTACTTTTAGATTGAAGTGATTGAAATCCAAGTGAACTTTAAATGGCGTCAGAAAAATAAAACCTCCGGAATAGATGATATTCATTACGTGGTTTGTTGGAGTCAGTATCAGCACAATTACTATATTAAACTTTGATTCTTCAGATGTCCTGGTTCAAGCTAAAACTAAAGACAATAACCTCCTCACACATTCCCCTGCAAGTATCTGTGTCACTCCTTTAAAATATGCCCCTTCTTTGAACAAGCTCTTAAACATCGCATCTGAATCAGTTTCCATCTGATTACACTCCTTGAGGATGTTCATCTATGTGTTCAATTAATAAAACAACGAGATTGGGGACATTTCTATTCAACCAGTCAAAGGAATTGGGGGGGGGGGAGGTTAGAAATAGTCAGTGAGGTAAACAAACATAATAGTTGAGTGGCAAATGACAATAGTGCCACCTTCCCAAAATTTAACTGAAGGAAATAATGGGTTATCGGGGCTATAAGTTGTGACAGACAGCCTAACACATGGCATGTCATTTTATTATTACACTTATCCCATCCCCCTGGATATTCCGGATTGATAAATTAAGGTTTTGGCAACTAATTACAAATCAGGCTAAGGACAAATCAATAACATTAGCCAACTCCGAAACACGAAGCGCTGAGCATTGGGATCCAGACATCACGGACAACTGGCCTCAGTTCCCCGCTCACATCTGGCAGTGCTCTCCGTCTGAACCAGGGGCTACGGAGCGTTTTTGAAAGTGGTGAGGCTGAACGATCACTGATCACTGGCCTTGGCGATACCCGGCAAGGAAGTGGAGCAACCGAGTGGGGAGAGGGTGTGGGAGTGGGTTGTCCTGGGACATTTTCAAATTTGATGTATTAAAATCATGTTTTAGTGCATTGTAGAAGTATGATTTCAATGTTTTTTGTTTGAAGTATTTTTAAGAGGTAACTTTTTAAGGGTTAACTTTTTCCACACAAAGGGTGGTGGGTGTATGGAACAAGCTGCCAGAGGAGGTAGTTGAGGCAGCGACTATCCTAACATTTAAGAAACAGTTAGACTGATACATGGATAGGACAGGTTTGGAGGGATATTATCCAAAAACAGGTAGCTGGGACATGTTGGCGGGTGTGGGCAAGTTGCGCCGAAGGGCCTGTTTTCACACGGTATCACGCTATGACTACATTATACCTCCACCGTGCATGAATGGTTCAAAATCAAGTGGTCGAGTTTTATTGCCATATACTCAAGCATAGAAACATAGAAAATAGGTGCAGGAATAGGCCATTAGGACTTTCGAGCCAGCACTGCCATTGAATATGATCATGGCTGTTCATCTAAAACCAGTACCTCTTTTCTGTTTTTCCCCACATCCCTTGATTTTGCTAGCCCCAAGAGTTAAATGTAACTCTCTCTTGAAAACATCCAGTGAATTGGCCTGCACTGCCTTCTGTGGCAGAGAATTTCACATTCACAACTTTCTGGGAGAAGAAAGTTTGTCCTCATCTCAGTCTTAAATGGCCTACCCCTTATTCTTAAACTGTGTGATGCCTGGTTCTGAACTTCCCCAACATCGGAAACATTTTTCCTGCAGTTACGGTAAGTGAAAATCTAGCAGGCAAGCAGGATGCTTTCTCCAACCACGCCCATTTGAAGGCCACTATTTCCCACCGTTTCTAACGAATGCCTGGTACTTACTTCCAACAGCCATTGGTTGTCCTCCAGGATGCACCAAGCCACACCACTAGGGCGAATTCGGCACAGAGACTCTCATGGCAGCGGCGCAACGCTTCGGACGGCCCGGGACCCTTGCACTGGGAATGCTCCATGGCTGGAGCTGCAGCGAGCGACTCGCCAGCCCGGCAAATACTTGCCAGCCTGGCAAACTCTCGCCAGCCCGGCAAACATTGGCTAGCCCCGGCTCCCCGTCCGCATCTGCCCCCGCCACTGCTTCTGTTTCCATCCCTCCCTCAGCCCCGGCTCTCCAACACCCGCGGCCCGTGCAGTTGATTTGCATTTTAAAATTTTGGTTGATCACTAAATTTCTCACGACAGAGCGTGAGAAATTTGTGATTAGTGTGAGAGAGTGAGAATTTGGCCAAATGCGTGATTCTCACGCTCAATGCGTGAGAGTTGGTAGCCCTGTACTATGATGTTGTAAAACCTTCTAAGGTCTTTCACAGGACTATCATCATCAATAGATCAACCTGCAGCCAATATGAAGAGGCGAATTTGCAGAGTTTTCCTTTCAAACGTACCCAAGCTGTTAGCTGGGCTCAGCTAAGGTTGGCAGTTGAGTTAGAACATAGGACATAGAACAATACAGCAATGCAACAGGCCCTTTGGCCCACAATGTCCATGCCGTACATGACGCCAGGTCCTAATCACCTCTACCTGCATGTGATGCATATCTTTCAATCCTCTGCATATCCATGTGCCTATCTCTGAGCCTCTTAAATGTCACAATGGTAACTTCCTCCTCCACTAGCCCTGGCACCACTTTCCAGGCACCCACTACCGTCTGTGCAAAAATCTTCCCCCGCACATCTTTCAGAGATAAAGCGTGGAAACAGGCCCATCGACCCACCAGGTCCACGCTGACCAGTGATCACCCTGTACACAAGTTAGATGCTGCATGTGTGTGTATATCTAGTGTGTGTGGAGTCTTTGATCGGGCTTTACTGGCTTTACCTTGCACGAAACGTTATTCCCTCATCATGTATCTGTACACTGTGAATGGCTTGATTGTAATCATGTAATGTCTTTCCGCTGGCTGGTTAGCATGCAACAAAAGCTTTTCACTGTACCTCGGTACATGTGGCAACTAAACAAAATTATATATATATATATGAATTAGTTAGTTTATGTGTGTGTATGCATGTGCGTGTGTGTGTGTATATACAGTATCTGTGTGTTTGTGTGCATGTATGTGTATATATATCTATGTGTGCGTGCGTGTATGCATGAGTGAGTAAGAGACTCTGTATATATGTGTGTGTGTGCGTATATATATACATGTGTGTGTGTGTGTGTGCGTGTGTGGATATATATATACATGTGTGTGTGCGTGCGTGTGTTTGCGCGCATGTGTGTGTGTATATACTGAACTTTTTTTTCATTTAATATATTGTTTACAATATACTATGTTTACATAATCTGTTGTGCTGCTGCAAGTAAGAATTTCATTGTTCTGTTTGGGACATAAGACAATAAAACACTCTTGACTCTTGAGTGCTGAGAGAATAATATTTCATGTGTTCGGTTCATTGTTGGAGACTCTGTGGTCTTGTATTTCTACATATGATCCCGGATCTGGTTTCAACTCCTCGCAGTGGATACCTTCTCTTATTCTGCAGTGTGAGCTATCCCCTGCCTGCTGCGGTGAGCATGTGTGTTCAATCATATCGCCCGTTACTACCTGAGGAACAGTACCACTTTGTCTCTGAGATCTCCCTGAGTGTCCAGTTTATCCCCCAGGTGGAAATACAATTTAATGGCAGGATCGATCTGTCTCTCACTCTGTCTCTTCACAGTCTCTCTTACTCACTCATTCAGACACCGCCTGGGTCTACGTGATCTCCCGGTTGCTAAACACTTTAACGCCCCCCCCTCCCATTCCCACGCTGACCTTTCTGTCCTGGGCCTCCCCCACTGTCAGAGTGAGGCCTAACGTAAATTGGTGGAACAACATGTCATATTTCGCTTGGGCTGCTTACAATCTGAAACCAAGCGGTATGAACAATGATTTCTCTAACTTCTCTAACTTCCAGTTAACCTTGCTTTCCTTCTTTCTCCGTCCCTCCCCCATCATAGTTCTCAAACTAGTTTCACTGTCCTGATTAATATCACTGATTGTAGCCTTGTTGTCATCTTCCCCTCAGCTAACAATGAACCAATCTACTTTTCCTTGGACCATCTTCTGCTTTGATCTGTCGTGTTCACACCATGCCCTTCCATATCTCTAGTCTCACTCTCCCCTGACTCAGTTTGAAGGAGAGTCTCGACCCGAAACGTCACCTATTCCTTTTCTCCAGAGAGGCTGCCTGTCCCGCTGAGTTACGCCAGCACTTAGTGCCTATCTTCAGTGTAAACCAGCAGCAGCAGTTCCTTCCTGCACTAAACTTTATCAGTCGGTTTCTCAGCTCATCAAAGGCTGCAGGACTGGAATACATCACTTCACAATGATTTGTCCCAAACTTAGCATCTGCATCAACCTCTCCCTCCTAGGCTTGGGTTTAGGTGTATTATTGTCACGTGCACTGAGGTACAGTGAAAATCTTTGTTGAGCATCACACGCAATCAAATCGGATCATACCTGGATATTTTTAAGGCAGAGATAGATAGATTCTTGATTAGTACGGGTTTCGTTTTTTTTTAGTTTAGAGACACAGCGCGGAAACAGGCCCTTCGGTCCACCGGTCCGCGTTGACCAGCGATCCCCGCACATTAACACTATCCTACACCCACTTGGGCCAATTTTTACATTTACCAAGCCAAATGACCTACAAACCTGTACGTCTTTGGAGTGTGGGAGGAAACCGAAGATCTTGGAGAAACCCCATGCAGGTCACGGGGAGAATGTACTAACTCCGTATAGACAGCACCCATCGTCGGGATCGAACTCGGTGACTGCCAATCACCCCCCCACCCCCCGGACACTTATTATCACTTATTATTATTTATTCAAATCATTTGCTATGTCGCTCTTCCAGGGAGATGCTAAATGCATTTCGTTGTCTCTGTACTGTCCACTGACAATGACAATTAAAATTGAATCTGAATCTGAATCTGAATCTAAATCTGAACTCGGGACTCCGGCGCTGCTTTTGCTATAAGGCAGCCACTCTACCGCTGCGTCACCACGACTGCCCTAAGGGTGTCAGGGGTTATGAGCAGAAGGCAGCAGAATGGGGTGGAGGGGGAGAGTTAGATCAGCCATCATTGAATGGCAGAGTAAACGGGATGGGCCGAATGGCCTAATTCTGCTCTCATCACTAACTACATTGAAATGGTGGGCCAAGAAGGCACACTAACACCTCCACTTCTTCAGGAGACTGAAGAAATTCGGCATAGGTCTTACAAACTTTACAGATGCACCTTAGAAGGCATAATGTCGGGTTGGACCACAGCTTGATTTGGGAACAGCTTTGCCCACGACTGCAAGAACAAGCAGCATTGTGGATGTAGCCCGGTTCATCACACAGACCGGATTCTCCACCATTGACTCCATCTACACTTCAGCTGCCTTGGAAAAGCAGCCATCACTATCAAAGACAACCCACCCAAGTCAATCCCTCTTCACCCTGCTCCTGTTGGTCAAAAGGTACAGAAGCTGGAAAGCACGCATCACCAGACTCAGGAACAGCTACTTCCTGTCTGTTATCAGGCTTCTGAACAGTCCTTCCAAAAGTGAGTGTACTGTCCGATTCACCTCTACCCCATTGCAGACGTTAGACTTTGTCAATAGAACGGGCAGTCACGGTGGCACAGCGGTAGACTTGCTGTCTTACAGCGAATGCAGTGCCAGAGACCCGGGTTCGATCCTGACTACGGTGATCGTGCTGTCTGTACGGAGTTTGTACGTTCTCCCTGTGACCTGCATGTGTTTTCTCCGAAATCTTCGGTTTCCTCCCACATTCCAAAGACGTGCAGGTATCTAGGTTAATTGACTTGGTAAATGTAAAAATTGTCCCTATTGTGTGTAGAATAGTGTTAATGTGCGGGGATCGCTGGTCGACACGGACCCGGTGGGCCGAAGGGACTGTTTCCCTGCTGTACCTCTAAACTAAACTAAACCAAACTAAACATTCCTCCCTCTGTGTCTTTTCCTTCACTTGACTGATTGTATTTGAGTTTGACCAGATTGTACTTATGTATATCACAGGCACCTTGTGTTTTATGCTGGAGTTACGAGCTTGAGAAGCAGCGCATGATTAAAAAATATGTAAATTAAGGGCGGCATGTTGGCGCAGCGGTAGAGCTGCTGCCTTACAGCGCCAGAGACCCGGGGTTCGATCCTGACTACGGGCGCTGTATGCATGGAGTTTGTACTTTCTCCTCGTGACCATGTGGGTTTTCTCCAGGCGCTCCAGTTTCCTCCCACACTCCAAAGACGTGCAGGTTTGTAGGTTAATTGGCTTTGGTAAAATTGTAAAATGTCCCTAGTGTGTAGGATAGTGCTGGTGTACGGGGTGATCATTGGTCGGAGTGGACTCAGTGGGCCGAAGGGCTTGTTTCCACTCTATATCTCCAAACTTACATAAACTAAACATATACACGACTGCGCTGTCTGCAGTAAATATGAGCACATTATTCAAAATTTACAAGCGCAAAAATCAAGCTTTGGTACCACAGGAATAAGAGCAATATTTCCAAGATGCATGAATCAAACACATGCAATTCTCAATGTGTAGAAAGGAACTGCAGATGCTGGTTTGTAGTGAAGATCGAAACAAAGCGCTGGATCAACTCAACCCGCCAGGCAGCATCTCCGGAGAGAAGGAATTGGTGACGTTTCGGGTCGGTACATTTCTACAGACTCAAAGTCAGACTCTGTCTGAAAATGGGTTCCGACCTGAAATGTCACCTGTTCTAGAGAAACTCCTTTTCTCTAGAGATGCTGCCTGGTGCGCTGAGTTACTCCAGCGCGTTGTGTTTATCTACATGTAAAACTCAAGGTGCCTGGATACGTTCATAAGTTCATGGCTCATGAGTGTTAGGAGCAGAATTAGGCCATTCAGCCCATCAAGTCCACTCTGCCATTCAATCATGGCTGATCTATCTATCCCTGCCTTCTCCCGATAACCCCTGACACTCGTACTAATCAAGAATCTGTCAATATATACACTGCCTTAAATATATACACTGACGGCCTCCACAGCATTCTGTGGCAATGAATTCCACAGATTCACCACCCTCTGACTAAAGAAATGTCTCCTCATCTCCTTCCTATAGAAATGTCCTTTAATTCTGAGGCTATGACCTCTAGTCCTGGACTGTCCCACTAGTGGAAACATCCTCTCCACATCCACTCTATCCAAGCCTTTCACTATATGGTATGTTTCAATGAGGTCCCCCGTCATTCTTCTAAACTCTAGCGAGTACAGGCCCAGTGCCGTCAAACGCTCATCACAGGTTAACCCACTCATTCCTGGGATCATTCTCGTGAACCTCCTCTGGACCCTCTCCAGAGCCAGCATATCCTTTCTCTGATATGATGCCCAAAATTGTTCACAATACTGCAAATGTGGACTGACCAAAGCCTCAATCTTACATCCCTAATATTTATGTAATATTTAAGTATTATCTTAATATTTTAGTAATACATACACCAAGGAACTTGAAGCCCTCAACTATTTCCACTTTGGCACCATTGATGCTGATTGGGGCATGTATTCCACCACGCTTCCTGAAGTCCATAACAAGCTCATTCATCTTGTTGGCATTGACAACCTTCTTGAGATAGGCTTGAGTAAGCAGATTAGCTGCCTGGGTAAATGCATGCACGCATGTTAGCTGCATGCATGCATTTGCCCAGACTGCAATGAATCTTCACGCACATTCTCCGCAACCTTTTTGATGTTGTACAGAGGCCCATGAACCAGTTGGACTGAGGGGCCTGTATCCATGCTTTGTGATGGTTTGACTGTATTTCCTCTTTTCTCCAAAGACATCCACCATCGACATCCACAGCCACAGCCTGTGAACTACAAACTGGGAATTCTTCCTTCCATTCAATCCCTCGGCAAAGCCAGCAGCATATTCAAGGACGAGTTGCATCCTGGCCACTCACTCTTCTCCCCTCTCAACCAGGCAAGAGGTACATAAAGGGCCTGTCCCACGAGCATGCGACTGCATGCGGCAAGCGTGACCTAACGTGGTCGCTTGAGCCGTACGGCCTCGCGGGGCCGGTCCCACTTCGATCGCCGGAGCCGTATGGAGTTGTGCGGAGCTGGTCCCGACATCGCGCGGGGCTCCGAAAAACCGACACTGTCCAAAAATTCTGCGCGGCCACGGCCTGCCGGCCCGCGGCCGCATTGAGGCCGTACGCACCGCCTCGACGGGCGTACGCAGCGTCTCGACGCCGTACGCAGCGTCTTGATGGTATACGCCTTCGCTCGAACTTCACGTCAACTCGTACGGGATCACTAGACCTCCGCGCGGCCCCCGCTTCTGGTTTGGTCGCGCTCGCCGCATGCAGTCACATGCTCGTGGGACAGGCCCTTAAGTGTGAAAACACACACCTCCAGATTCAGGGTCAGTTTCTTCCCAGCTGTTATCAGACAATTGAATAATCTTATCACCAGTTAGAGAGCGGTCATGGGCTACCATCTACCTCACTGGAGACCCACGGACAAGCTTTAATCAGACTTTACTGGACTTTATCTAACAGTAACCATTTTTCCTTTTATCATGTATCTGTACAATGTGGACAGCTTGATTGTAATCATGTATTCTCTTTATACTGACCGGTTAGCATGCAACAAAAGCTTTCCATTGTACCTCGGTACACGTGACAATAAACTAAAATTAAAACAAAACTTTTAGACAAGTTGCTTACCTGGAAACAAAGTGATTTGGAGGCTTTATTTGTTCCAGTGTGTCCTCTCTCCATTTTATTACACAGTTTGCTGTGACTCAGTGCATGGTTAGTTTAGTTTAGTTTAGTTTAGTTTACTTTAGTTTAGTTTAGTTTAATGTCACGTGCACCAAGGTACAGTGAAAAGCTTTTGTTGCGTGCTAACCAGTCAGCGGAAGGAATACATGATTACAATCGATCCATTTACAGTGTATAGATGCATGATAGGGGAATAATGTTTTGTGCAAGGTAAAGCCAGCAATGTCCGATCGAGGATAGTCCAAGAGTCACCAATGAGGTAGATAGTAGTTCAGCACTGCTCTCTGGTTGTGGTAGGATGATTCAGTTGCCTGATAACAGCCGGGAAGAAACTGTCATTGAATCTGGAGGTGTGCGTTTTCACACTTCTGTACCTTTTGCCCGATGGGAGAGGGGAGAAGAGGGAGTGGCCGGGGGGGGGGGGGGGGGGGCCACACGTCCTTGATTATGCTGCTGGCCTTGACGAGGCAGCGTAATCAATGCCCATGAATATTCCTACAACTGGGAAGGGTGATGTCTGGCACTTGGTATTCCGATTCAGACACAGCGTCTAAATTACAGCTGAATATGGGTCCTGACCTGAAACGTGCCTTTCCATGTTCTCCAGAGATGCTGCTTAACCCACCGAGGTACTCCAGCACTTTATGTCTTTCTTTATTCAAATTTACACCTTCTCAATTGGATTTTCTGTCAGCATATCTCAGTATCTTCACTGTTCACCCTCACTGAAGATGTTGCAAGCTTTTCTTGGCGTACTAGGAGGTCAGTCAGTCTAATGGATCGACTGGGTGTATATTCACTGAAATTTAGAAGGATGAGAGGGTATCTTATAGAACCATATAAAGTTCTTATGCGATTGGACAGGCGAGATGCAGGAATGTTTTGTTTCCGATGCTGGGGGAGGCCGGAAGCAGGGTGTCACCGTTTAGGACTGAGATAAGGAAAAAAGTTTTCACCCAGAATGGCATTCTCTGCCGCAGTAGAGGCCAAGTGACTGGATGTATTCAAGAGAGAGTTGGATAGAGCTCTTAGGGCTAACGGAATCAAGGGATATGGGGAGAATGCAGGAATGGGGTACTGATTTTGGATGATCAGCTATGATCATATTGAATGGTGATGCTTCTCTGGAAGGGCCGAATAGTCTACTCCTGCACCTATTTTCCATGTTTCTATCCTACGCAACCACATCCTGCACACCACCTACATACTAGGAACAATTTACCATTTTAGCAAAGCCAATTAACCCACAAAGCTGTACGTCTTCGGAGTGTGGGAGGAAACCGGAACGCCTGGAGAAAACCCACACGGGTCACAGGGTGAACGTATACACTCTTTACAAACAGCACCATAGAGTGTGGATGATCAGCCATGATCATATTGAATGGGGGTGCTGGCTGGAGGGGCCGAATGGCCTACTGCATCTATTTTCCATGTTTCTGTTTCTAATTAGCAATCCCATGAGTCTCATTCCTTCACATTATCACTAACGTCTTCTCTCTCAAGTGTTCATCAATCCAGATCATCCCTCTCCACCTTCCACTCATCCCCCACCTCTCATCCAAATGTTCCTGCTGCACACAAATTGAGACTAGGAGGAGTCCTGATAGAAGTATATAAAATGATGGGAGGCATAGATAGGGTAGACAGTCAGAATCTTTTTCCCAGGATGGAGAAATCCACATTTAGAGGGCATGGTTTAGTTTAGAGATACTAAACTTGTTTAGTTTAGAGATACAGCGTGGAAACATGCCCTTCAGCCCACCGAGTCTGCAACGACCAGCGATCCCTGCACATTAACACTATCCTACACACACTCAGGACAATTCACAGTTATACCAAGTCAATTAACCTACAAACCTGGAGGTCTTTGGAGTGTGGGTGGAAATTGGAGATCTCGGAGAAATCCCACGCAAGTCACGGAGACAATGTACAAACTCGGTAAAGCTAACACCCATAGCCAGGATTGAACTTGGGACTCTGGCGCTGTAAGGCAGTAGCTCTACCGTTGCGCCACCCTGCCACCCTTGAACTAAATGTCCCTGCATTCCCATATAACGGACACCTTAAACTGGTCCACAAACATTACATCTCTGGCAAAAAGGGCACAGCAGCGGTTGTACTTCCTTCGCAGGTTGAGAAGTTTACACCTCCACCCTCCCATCCTCGCCACTTTCTACAGAAGCACAATTGAGTCGGTCATGACCAGCTGCATCTCTACGTGGTGCGGCAGCTGTACAGCTGCGGACTGGAAGTACCTTCAGAGAGTGGTGAGGACAGCGGAAAAAATCATTGGGACTTCTCTTCCTTCCATCATGGACATGGGGTACAAGCGCTGTCTGATTAGAGCTAAGGGCATTACCAGAGCCCCCACACACCCACAATTTGGACTGTATATACTGCTTAACTCTGGGAGGAGGTACCGCAGCATGAAGAGCGGGACAACCAGGTTCTGCAACAGCTTCATCCCCCAGGCCATAAGATTACTGAACAATCAACAAAACCGAGGCTAGAACTTTTAAAATATCGACCCTTTTTAAAAAAAAAACTTTTTATATATATTTATTTTACAGAACCATGCACATGAGGCATTTTTATGGACGCACCTAGCACTTTTACTTTTACTATTTACCTGATTGGAGAGTCAAATGCAACGAAATTTCGTTCAAGGTGCACTGTGTCTAGGTGTATATCTGAATGACAATAAAGTTTTCATTCATTCATTCATTCATTCATCATTCATTCATTCATTCATTCATTCATTCATTCATTCATTCATTCATTCATTCATCTTAAACAGGAGCGGAGACCTGAGAGAAATCTCACTTTCCATGTGAATCAATCACTCTCCTGATATTCTGTTTCACGGGCTTAATGTTAAGGCTTTGAATCTTTAATTAAATGGAAGCTCTGGGTTTAAGGTCACTAATGGTTTTGAATGTAATTCTGTTTCTAATTGAGGAAAGAAATTGACGATGGCTACCCCAATGTAACTTGCTTCAAGGATTATGTGAAGCCTTTCAAAGCCATTATCGGTAATTTAAAGTTAGATCACATACAAGTATTTGTGTGACACTCCGATTGAAATGCTTTCGTTTTTTTATGAACTTTTTTCAGTTTTCTAATCAAACTTCAAATTGCCACCCATACATATTGCTTGTAATGAATTAACAAAAAATATTATCTTAAAATGCTGCCCATTTTAGCTGGTTTAGTTTAGTTTAGTTTCGAGATACAGCGCGGAAACAGTTCCTTCGGCCCACCGACTCCACGCTGACCAGCGATCACCCGCACATTAACACTATCCTACACACACGAGGGACAATTTTTACATTTACCAAGCCAATTAACCTACATACCTGTACGTCTTGTGAAGTGTGGGATGAAACCGAAGATCTCGGCAAAAACCCACGCAGGTCACGGGGAGAACATACAAAATCTGTACAGACAGCACCCGCTGGGGCAACTTTTTACACAAAGGTTGGGTGGGTGAATGGAATGAGCTGCTGGAGGCAGCCTTCATTGTTGTGGGTGACTTCAATCACTCTAACCTGAAGAATGTACTCCCCAAATTCCACCAACATGTATCCTTCCCCACTAGAGTAGACAAGACACTGGACAAAGTCTACAGTAACATGGTTGAAGCTTACAAAGCCGTCCCCCTCCCCCACCTTGGTCAGTCTGATCACCTCTCATTGTTCCTGCTCCCTAAGTACTCCCCACTCATCAGACGGGTTAAACCCACTGTGAGGACAGTTAAAGTCTGGTCAGAGGAAGCGGACTTCACACTTCAGCAGTGTTTTGGAAACACTGACTGGAAGGCGTTTGCAGCCCAGGCCACCCTTGACTCCCACACGGACATTGATTCCTACACATCCTCTGTTCTGGACTTTATAAACTCCACCATCAATAGTGTCACCTCCCTCAAACAGGTGACCATATTCCCGAATCAGAAGCCATGGATGAACAGCGAGGTCAGGCTACTGCTGAAAGCACGGGACACCGCTTTCAGGTCAGGCGATGCTCGAGCCTACAGTTCAGCCAAGGCTAACCTGAAAAGGGGCATCAAGAAGGCCAAGCACTGCCATAAGCTCAGGATTGAGGAGCACTTCTGACCCCCGACGCATGTGGCAAGGCATCCAGGCCATCACAGACTACAAACCCACCAACACCACCCCCACATCCAGCGACGCCTCCTTCCTTGAGGAGCTTAATCACTTCTATGGCCGCTTCGACAGGGACAATCTAGAGACAGCCATCAAGGCTGTGCTCCCTGCCGATCAACAACCCCTCACACTCACCCCCTACGACATGTACGTGGCACTGAGTAGGACTAATGCACGTAAGGTTGCTGGCCCTGACGGCATCCCCGGGCGCGTGCTCAGGGCCTGTGCTGCGCAGCTGACAGACGTCTGGACTGACATCTTCAACCTGTCACTTGCCCAAGCAGTTGTCCCCACGTGCCTTAAAACCACTTCCATCGTGCCGGTGCCAAAACACTCCACTGCGGCAAGCCTCAACGACTTCCGCCCAGTTGCACTTACCCTCATCATCACCAAGTGCTTCGAGAGGCTGGTCCTGGCACACCTCAAAAGCTGCCTACCCCCCACACTGGATCCCTATCAGTTTGCCTAACGCAAGAACAGGAGTACGGAGGATGCCATCTCAACGGCACTTCACTCTGCCCTCTCCCACCTCGACAACAGAGACACTTACGTAAGAATGCTGTTCATCGATTACAGCTCAGCATTCAACACCATTATACCATCAAAACTGATCACCAAACTCGGTAACCTGGGCATCGACCCCTCCCTCTGCAACTGGATACTGGACTTTCTAACCAACAGACCCCAGTCTGTTAGGTTAGACAAGCACACCTCTTCAACC
This sequence comes from Amblyraja radiata, assembly GCF_010909765.2. Classification (NCBI taxonomy): domain Eukaryota; kingdom Metazoa; phylum Chordata; class Chondrichthyes; order Rajiformes; family Rajidae; genus Amblyraja; species Amblyraja radiata. The sequence continues at coordinate 175,848,311 of NC_045956.1, forward strand.
CTCACCCTTAACACCGGCGTTCCACAGGGCTGTGTGCTGAGCCCCCTCCTCTACTCCCTCTTCACCTATGACTGCACACCTGTACATGGTACTAACACCATCATCAAGTATGCAGATGATACAACGGTGATTGGCCTCATCAGCAACAACGATGAGTCGGCCTACAGGGAGGAGGTCCAGCACTTAGCAGCATGGTGCGCTGACAACAACCTGGCCCTTAACTCCAAGAAGACCAAGGAGCTCATTGTAGACTTCAGGAAGTCCAGAGGCGGCACGCACACCCCCATCCACATTAACGGGACGGAGGTGGAACGTGTTTCTAGCTTCAGGTTCCTGGGAGTCAACATCTCCGATGACCTCTCTTGGACCCACAATACCTCAACTTTGATCAAGAAGGCTCACCAGCGTCTCTTCTTCCTGAGGAGACTGAAGAAGGTCCATCTGTCTCCTCAGATTCTGGTGAACTTCTACAGCTGCACCATCGAGAGCATCCTTACCAACTGTATCACAGTATGGTATGGCAACTGCTCTGTCTCCGACCGGAAGGCATTGCAGAGGGTGGTGAAAATTGCCCAACGCATCACCGGTTCCTCGCTCCCCTCCATTGAGTCTGTCCAAAGCAAGCGTTGTCTGCGAAGGGCGCTCAGCATCGCCAAGGACTGCTCTCACCCCAACCATGGACTGTTTACCCTCCTACCATCCGGGAGGCGCTACAGGTCTCTCCGTTGCCGAACCAGCAGGTCCAGGAACAGCTTCTTCCCGGCGGCTGTCACTCTACTCAACAACGTACCTCGGTGACTGCCAATCACCCCCCCCCCCCCCCCCCCCCCCCCCCCCGGACACTTATTATTATTTAATTCAAATCATTTGCTATGTCGCTCTTCCAGGGAGATGCTAAATGCATTTCATTGTCTCTGTACTGTACACTGACAATGACAATTAAAATTGAATCTGAATCTGAATCTGAATCTGAGGAGATAGTTGAGGCAGCAACTATCACAACATTTAAGAAACATTTAGACAGGTACATAGATGGGATAGGATTAGAGGAATATAGCCTAAACAGTTGGGACAGGTGGGTCGGTGTGGGCAAGTTTGGATGAAAGGCCTATTTCCATGCTGTATGACTCTATAATACCATGACAGGAATAATTCGCTGAATCCTTGTCACTCTACCTCTATGGCTCCAAGTGTTTTCCTCAAACTATCAGTTGGGCAGATAGGCTGAGGAATGGTTCATAAGATCAAAAATGATAGGAGCAGAATTAGGCCATTTTGCCCATCAAGTCTACTCCGCTATTCAATCATGGCCGATCGATTTCTCCCCCCTATTTCTCCCCCCTAGCCAATCAACGTCAATCCCTGGGGTTCACCAGCATTCCTTCCTGTGATTGCTTTGCAGGGTACAAATATTTCAGAATGCTTCCTTTACCAAGCTCGCCATTTATCTGCCAACAGTCATAAAAACTGAAAATACATGAAACATGAAATTAAAGTGACGAGTGGAAAGGATTGGGGATGCGCAAAGATTGGGGGGTGGGGGGTGAAGGGGGAGGGGAGTCAGTCTCCGTCTACCCCATGACAGAAGGGGGAGGAGTTGTACAGTTTGATAGCCACAGGGAAGAAGGATCTCCTGTGGCGTTCTGTGCTGCATCTTGGTGGGACCAGTCTGTTGCTGAAGGTGCTCCTCAGGTTGCCCAGTGTGTCATGGAGGGGGTGAGCTGTATTGTCCAAGGTGCTCCGCAGTTTGAGGAGCATCTTGGACAAACCGATGAGTTTGTTGATCCTATTGGCATCGGTGGCCTTCACCCTGTTGCCCCAGCACAAGGCAGTGACTGGCTACCACCAATTGGTGGAACATCTGCAGCATCTTGCAGCAGATGTTGAAGGAACGGAGCCTTCTCAAAAAGTACAGCCGGCTTTGTCCCTTGTACAGGGCCTCAACGTTCCTGGACCAGTCCAGTTTAATTATACTTCTTTAAATAGGTAACAAAGGCACATGGAATGCTCATCTACATTTATTGCGGCATTGGGCATAAAGGGCCTGTCCCACGAGCATGCGACTCCATGCGGCAAGCGTGACCTAACGTGGTCGCTTGAGCCGTACGGCCTCGCGGGGCCGGTCCCACTTCGATCGGCATAGTCTAAGTGGACAAATTTTACTTCGGGGTCACGTGAGTGACTACGTGAAGACCCCGCCAGCACGCGTGCGCGACATTGCGTCTCATGCAGTGCAACAGCGACGGGCGGGGGTGGAGCGCTCCCGCGGGGATAATTCAAACGGACCTACACAGGTAAGGAAAAACTGAAGTTGTATTCTTCCCCTTGCTGTGCTTTATGTTACAGCACGCTGGACAAGGGGAAGAAAAAACGGACCTGGACCGCAGGCTGCCGCGGAGAACAAGGCAGTTCCGGGCAGCCAACACCATGGATGCCCAGCGGCTCCAGGACCACAGGCTGCGGGGAACTAGGGAAAGTTCCTGCAGCCCACAGCCATGGGCAACCAGCGGCTCCAGGACCGCAGGCTCAAGTTCAAGTTCAAGTTTATTGTCATGTGTCCCTGATAGGACAATGAAATTCTTGCTTTGCTTCAGCACACAGAACATAGTAGGCATTGACTACAAAACACATGAATAAATAAACTGATAAAGTGCAAATAACAAATAATGGGTTATTAATGTTCAGAGTTTTGTCCAAGCCAGGTTTAATAGCCTGATGGCTGTGGGGAAGTAGCTATTCCTGAACCTGGTCGTTGCAGTCTTCAGGCTCCTCTGCCTTCTACCTGAAGGTAGCAGGGAGATGAGTGTGTGGCCAGGATGGTGTGGGTCTTTAATGATACTGCCAACCTTTTTGAGGCAGCGACTGCGATAAATCCCCTCGATGGAAGGAAGGTCAGAGCCGATGATGGACTGGGCAGTGTTTACTACTTTTTGTAGTCTCTTCGTTGGGCAAACAGCGGTTCCAGGACCGCAGGCTGTGAGGAACTAGGAAGGTTCAGGCTGAGCCCAGCACCGCGAGCTTTATACCTGGAAACAACACAGTGGGCTGCAGGCAGGCTGGAGTCGGTACGGCCGATAGACTCAGGGAGTCCGGCCAGAAGGACGCACTGCTCAAGGGCAGTGAAAGTGACCGTTGGCGTGGTTACTAAGGTCCACTTACCGACTCCAAGCTCAATCCAGCGCCATGAGTCGTACAACTCAAAGCAGCGCAGCAGGCTGGAGGCAAAACCCAGCAGGATTCAGCCCGGCCGATCATACTCATCTGAGTCCGGCTGAAGGGGAGCGCTACCCGAGTGCAGCAGAGGTCCGCCCGTGACTTGCTCCGGGAGATGGAGCAAGCTCACTATGGGAGTCTTCGCACTCCCACAACAGCACCTTATCGAGGGCTGTAAAACAATGCATCTCCCTCGATAGAGGAATGCGTTGTGGACCAGGGCTGGGCTGGTCCGGAAGAAGGGGACGTGGCTGAAGAAAACGGCAGTGTGCAGGGGGTGCAGAATCCTAAGGAGCTACTGGGAGTGATCACCAAAATTACAGATGAACGAAAAGTGCCATTACAGCCCAGATGATGGTACAGAGAAAAGATCAACAAAGAGATTAAAGCCGTCGGGCTCATAACAGCGTCATCAGCAACGACAGCACCCCTATGCATCCACTAGCAGGTATCAACACCAGGACGTTGGTGAAAGCATGAGGGCCACGCAGAGCGCCAAGGCCCAGAGTGACCCTCATGGAAAAGTGCCAACCCCGCATTCTGGCGCCTCTTCCGCAGAAGAGGCAGAAATTGAAGAAAGGGACGTATCACCGGCAACCAGGTAAGTAGGTGAATCTGGTTCCTTCTAGAACACAAAGGTGTACCACCTGTACTAACAGGGGGAATATTACACTTGTTTTGGGAGACATGGAGGGATCATTGTCGATACCTAAAATTTAACTGGATTGGGCAACACTGGCAGGGCATAGCTTTGCCTAATGGACTAACTTCAGCCCCAAGACTTTTCACCAAGATATTAAAATGGGCCTTGGCAATATTAGAAACAAAAACATATTGTCATGGCATATCTTGATGATATATCAATTGTGGGGAAAAAACCCTGGATCTAGCTAAATCAGCAGTTTTAGATACCAAACATTGGGTGAAACTCTGGGGTCATCTCCAGAGTTTCTGGGATTTACAATTAACATTATCCATATGTCTGTAACATTGCCAAAGAGTAAAGCAGACTTGGATAAACCTACAAAATAATTAATTACTAACAACATTGGTGTTGGGTGCGTTTTATGGGCTAAAAGCCTACTGCTAACAATGCACCATCTGCATGTCCGCCTACGAATTGATAATATCACAGTGGTGGCATATATTAATCATATGGGAGAAAAGATCGATACCATGTGTCAATCTGGCCAATATATTTGGCTATGGTGTGTCAACATACATATTTGGCTATCAGCAAACTTACCTACCAGGTAAGCTCAATACTGTGGCACACACCAGGTCATGAAAATTCAATGACAGCTGTTGGACCACAAAAAAAGTTGCTGATATTACCAAAAGAGGGACACCAGATATCGATCCATTTGCATTTAGACCCAATCACCAGTTACCAACATATGCTGCTTGTGAACCACACTTGGGGCAGCAGCAATGGACGTTACTCACTTAATGCGGAATAATTGTTTACAATGTTTTTCCCTCCTGCCTCATCAGTCGGATCCTAAGCAAAAACACATATGGACTCAACATCAAGTGTCTTGAAAGTACCTGATTGGCCTACACAGCCATGGATCCCTGTGGTCTCGGACATAGTCTCTGAACCATAGTCCACCATGCTAGATCTGGGCTGGCGGACAGGACCATGAGCTTGATCACGGCAGCCTATCAAGAATCAACAAGGACTGGTGTAGCGAATAACACAGCTACAACCACCAACGTCCTGGGAATTCCTATCCAGCCTTCATGTAGATGAAGGACTGAGCTGCAGTATTATAATTATGCAGGAGTGCCCTGTCAGCTTGCTGGTGGCAGGTGCCACGACAACTCTCCATGGGACCTCACCCTCTAGTTGTCAAACTTATGAGGATTATTTTCAACACCAACCCTCCTAGAGGGAAGTACTCCCAGATCTGGGACGTCAGTGTTGTACTAACATTGCTAGGGGCACCAGCAATGTCCCTGTCCCTGGGGGGGGGGTGACTGACATTTAAAAACAGTACGCTGATAGTACTGGTCTCAGCTCTAGGGTTCCAGTTTCTACATAAACTGAGACTGGGATAAATGATGGCATCTCCAGAAAAGATAACTTCACATATTAGAGCTTGTTAAACGAGATAGACCATGAACATCAGGACAAAATTTGGAATTCCAGATATACCCAACTGACACCCGACTATGTGTAATGACACACCTTCCATTATACCTTAAAACTACTAAACCAGTAGATAACAGTACATAAACAGCCTAATGGCCGGGTATCAGCACTAACCATCGCTAGATGGCTCAGACAGGCTTGGGAGTTGCTGGGGTGGATACTGACATCTTAAGTTTCTATCCACAAGGGCAACAGCAACACCGGCAGCTAGAGACAAGAAAGTGCCTATGGACCATATCCTGGCAACAGCAGGATGGTCTAGAGAAAGACCTTCCAATGCTTTATAATAAGCCAATAACCAAACCTGCGGTATTGCAGAATCAAGTTTGAATTCTGGAATATATTTAGCCCTAGGGAGGATTATTTTGTTAAAATAAATTATTATTGCTTGAATTGGATGCATGTCTGAATACAATAACATACTTCCTCCCTTGAATGACTTCGGCAGTGAGTGAAGCATGGACTGTTCCACGGCTTGAAATCACAGAGCTTTAAAATCTTCACGTAGTCACTCACGTGACTCCGAAGTAAAATAGTAAGATTAAATGAGAACTTACCAGTTTGAAGTTTGATCTTTATTTTATGAGGAGTTACGATGAGGGATTACGTGCCCTCCGCGCCCGCCCTCTATTATAAAGGTCAACTGGTATCTTAGTTCTCCTTGTCTTTACTATGTTTACTTTCTGTGATTCCACACCGCTGCTTTGAAGAATGTCGCGCACGCGTGCTGGCGGGATCTTCACGTAATCCCTCATCGTAACTCCTCATAAAATACAGATCAAACTTCAAACTGGTAAGTTCTCGTTTAATCTTACTATTATAGAAGTGTCTAAAATTATGAGCGGCATAGACAGTCAGAACCTTTATCCCAGGGTAAAATTGTCAGAGAGCATAGCCTTAAAGTGAGAGGGTCAAGATTTAAAGGCGATGCACGGGGCATCAGCGGGTGGTGGGTGCCTGGCAAGTGCTGTCAGGGATGGTGGTGGAGGCAGATTGAGAGAGAGATTGGGCAGCTGTAGGAACAGTGTTGTTCAGCTATAAAGAGTGCATAGAGTCATAGACTGAGACAGTGTGGAAACAGGCCCTTCGGCCCAACTTGCCCATACCGGCCAACATGTCACAGCTACACTAGTCCCACATGCCTGCCTATGGTCCATATCCATTCAAACCTGTCCTATCCATGTCTAACTGTTTCTTAAACATTGGGATAGTCCCAGCCTCAACTACCTCCTCTGGCAGCTTGTTCCATACACCTACCACCCTTTGTGTGAAAAAGTTACCCCTCAGATTTCTATTAAATCTTTTCGCCTTCACGTTGAACCTGTGTCCTCTGGTCTTCAATTCCCCCATTCTGGGCAAGCATCTACCCGATCTGGTCCTCTCATGATTTTATACACCTCAAAAAGATCATACCTCATCCTCTTGCGCTCCAAGGAATAGAGTTCCAGCCTACTCAACCTCTCCCTGTAGCTCAGACCCTCTATTCCTGGCAACATCCTTGTAAAACGTCTCTGAACCCTTTCAAGCTTGAGAATATTTTTCCTATAACATGGTGCCCAGAACTGAACGCAATATTCTAAATGCGGCCTCACCAATATTCTAAATGCGACCATATCTTATACAACTGCAACATGTCCTCCCAACGTCTATATTCAGAGAAGTGTAGAGAAGATGTACGAGGATGTTGCCAGGACTTGAGGATCTGAGCTATAATGAGAGGTTGGGCATCCTAGGACTCTCTTCCTTGGTGGACAGGAGGATGATGAGTGATCTTACAGAGGTGTTTAAGAGGAAAACCCACGGGGAGAATTTAAAGTAAAGTATCCTTTATTGTCATTCAAACTTTCAGTTTGAACGAAATTACGTAACTTGCAGTCATGACAGAGAATAAAATAACAGAACACACAATGAACACAGTTTAACATCCACCACAGTGAGTCTACCAGGCACCTCCTCACTGTGATGGAAGGCAAAAGTCTTAAAGTCCTTGTCTCTTCCTTCCTTGTTCCCCCTCTATGTTGAGGTGATCCAGGCTTTCGATGTTGGGCCCCCGAGTGATGGTAAGTCCCGCGGCCGAATCCAAGCTCCGCGAACGGGCCGGTTCAAACTCCGCGGCCTGGGGCGGACGAAGCTGCCACCCTCCAGTCCAGCGGACGAAGCTGTTGTTGCGGGAGCTCCGGAGAATCGGTCACCAACCTGGGACCTGCGAGCTCCCGATGTTGTCGCCCACTGGGCCCGCAGCCGAAGCCTCCCAGCCTCCGAAGTCGGGCCGCCGCAACGCCGCCCCAGCCCCGAAGTCGGCCAGCTTTGCGATGGTGAGTAAGTCCTGGCTCTGCCTCCGGAGCTTCGAGGACAGCCCCAGTTGGAGGCCGCCAGCTCCGCGATTAAGCCTCAGCGCGGACGGAGACGGGGATATGACAAAGAAAAGGTTGCATACCCCCGAAGGAAGAGACTAAAAACAAGTTTTGCCCACCCCCCACACATACACAACTAAAAATAAACAAAAAGATACGTCCAACAAGACAAAAGAAAACAAAAAAAAAGTACAAACTCCGCACAGAGAGCACCCATAGTCAGGATTGAATTCAGATCTCTAGAGCTGTAAGGCAGCGACTCTACCACTGCCATACCCTGCCGCCCCAAGAAAGGCAGAAGAAGGAATGACCGGGGTGGGATTCCCATTAATGGTAGAACCACAACAGCATGCTAAAATGGAAGACAAGGGGAATGGTGGGGGTGGGGGAAAAAAATGTCATGTTTGTACTTCAATTCAGAGAAAAATGAAAGATCAAGCATTTTTACTTTGCCAAGTGAGCTTTATATAATACCTTACTCTGGGAATGAAACAGCTCAGAAGTTCACAGAAGATAGTAAGTCCTAAAAGATGTAAGTTTTTGCCCTTGTGGTAAAGTATGTGCAGACGAAAGAGTGAATAAATCCTCAAGATGCCAAAGGGAAGAAGATTAATAGGAGAAGGGGAGTCGGGGCCAAAATAAGGGATATATTATTTGAGAAGAATAGTTAAGGGATCATAAAGCAGAGACAATGTGAGGCGTCAGAAGAGTTTGCATTGACGTGGATGGGATATTTTGCTTCCAAAGCACGTTTCAAGTAGTTTTACGATGTGACTTGGAATGCCAAGAAAGCTGTTTCTTATGGTGGGAAGAATGACAACAATCTGTGTGGAATGCAAGACATAGTCGTGGAGCCGTACAGCATGGAGACAGGCCTTTCAGCCCAACCTGCCCATGCCAACCAACATGCCCCATCTACACGAGTTCCACGTGCCTGTGTTTGGCCCATATCTCTCTAAACCTATCCTATCTATGGTACCTGTCCAAAACCTTTCTCAAACATTGCGATAGTCCCTGCCTCAACGGCCTTCTACGGCAGCTCGTTCCATACACCCACCATCATTTATGTACAAAACTTGCCCCTTAGATCCTCTTAAATTGTCCCCACCTCACTTTAAACCTAGGTTCTTGATTCACCTCATTTGGATTAAAAAATTGTCTATTTACCCTATTTCTCTCATGATTTTGCACACCTTTATAAGATCACCCTTCATCCTTCTGCACTACAAGGAATAGAGTCCCAGCCTGCTCAATCACTCCCTTTAGCTCAGGCCCTCAAGTCCTGGCAACATCCGTGTAAATCTACTCCGTACCCTTTCCAGCTTGACAACATCTTTCCTACAATATGGTGACCAAAACTGAACACAATACTCTAAATGTGGTCCCACCAATGTCCTCGCAACTTCTATACTCAATACAATGACTGATGAAGGACAATGTACCAAAAGCCTTCTTGCCTTAGTTAGGAACAAAGTTGGACTCTTGACGACTGAGAAAGGTGAATTTATTATGGAGAACAAAGAAATGGCAGATCAGTTGAACAAGTACTTTGGATCTGTCTTCACTAAGGAGGACACAAACAATCTTCCTGATATAGTAGTGGCCGGAGGATCTGGGGTGACAGAGGAACTGAAGGAAATCCACATTAGGCAGGAAATGGTGTTGGGTAGACTGATGGGACTGAAGGCTGATAAATGCCCAGGGCCTGATGGTCTGCATCCCAGGGTACTTATGGAAGTGGCTCTAGAAACCGTGGATGCATTGGGGTGATTCTTCAGTAACTGTCCAATTTGGTGTCCCTCTACTTTGATGCCGTATAAACAGAAATTCCGTAATTCTATACGGTTTCTTCTTTTTCTATACTGTTAATAATCATAATCCTGATAAATGAAGATTAAACCCTAAATGAATAAAGTGTTATATTTTAATTTTTTTCCCGATGTTCGATGGCCCCCCTGGAAAACCACATGTCCCGATGGCCACTTGTAAAATCTCTAGTGGGTATACTTATTTGATGGGGGATCTATCTGAAATGAAAATACTCTTAAACGGTAGGTATTAATCACTTAAATATTTTCACCCTTAAAAATATGCCTCTATTCTTTATAAAATTATAAATCTTACAGATTTTTCCCAAACATTTCTTGTCCTGCCGATTGGAGTCAGATGCCGTCACGCACCTGTGTTGCGCCATCCCTCATGGGTATAAATGGAATAGACGCGCACTTCCTGTCTTAATCGTGGGATTTGAAAGTCACTTACTGTGAGTTTCTCCTGCGTTGCGGGATGAGAAGAATGTTAAAACTGCGGTTTTCGCAGCATAACGGGTGAGTACCTTTAATAGCGTCATATCCGAATGCTGTAGAACTTTTAGAAAATAAAAAACTATCACACTTTTTTGATTTGCAGTGTAGATAGGAGGGTACCGTGTGCCATACATACAAACAAACGATATCGCCAGGCATCACCTCCCGGCGAGGCCATGCTGGGGTAAAAGTTTGGGCAGTCATATCCGTAACGATCATCTCCGTCATGTAACCCACGATCTCCTGGACTCCAGCTCCACCTTCATCTCCATCTCCATCTCCATCTTCAGATCCATCTCCAGCTCCAGCTCCAGCTCCATCTCCTCCAGCTTATCTTTTTTGTTTTTTATTTGTGCTCCAGCTCCGGTGTTTTAACATCTCTGCGCATCCCTCTGTAATTGGATCTTCGACTTCCTCATTCACAGACTCCATTCCTCTGTTCGCATTGGTGGAAATGTGTCAGCCGCAATAACAATCAGCACGGGAGCACCTCAAGGCTGCGTGCTCAGCCCCCTGCTGTACTCACTCTATACTCATGACTGTGTAGCAGGTCATGGGGCAAACTCCATCATCAAGTTCGCTGACGACACCACTGCTGTGGGACGTATCACTGATGGAGACGAGTCAGAGTATAGAAGTGAGATCGACCGACTGACCAAATGGTGCCAGCACAATAACCTGGCCCTCAACACCAGCAAAACCAGGGAACTGATTGTGTACTTTGGAATGGGTAGGATGGGGACCCACAGTCCCATTTATATCAACAGGTCGATGGTGGAAAGGGTCAAGAGCTTCAAATTCCTGGGCATGCATATTTCCGAAGATCTCTCCTGGTCCCAGAACACTGATGCAATCATAAAGAAAGCAAATCAGCGCCTCTTCTTCCTGAGGAGATTACGGAGAGTCGGTTTGTCGAGGAGGACTCTCTCGAACCTCTACAGGTGCACAGTAGAGAGCATGCTGACCGGTTGCATCGTGGCTTGGTTCGGCAACTTGAGCGCCCAGGAGCGGAAATGACTGCAAAAAGCAGTAAACACTGCCCAGTCCATCATCGGCTCTGACCTCTGCACCATCGAGGGGATCTACCTTAGTCGCTGCCTCAAAAAGGCATTTTCCAGCATCTGCAGTTCCTTCTTAAACGCCTCAAAAAGGCTGGTAGCATCATCAAAGACCCACACCATCCTGGCCACACACCCATCTCTCTGCTGCCTTCAGGTAGAAGGTACAGGAGCCTGAAATCTGCAACAACCAGGTTCAGGAACAGCTTCTTCCCCACAGCCATCGGGCTATTAAACTCAACTCATACAAAATCTGAACTTTAACTAGTCTACTGCACTTTATATGCTTATTAATGTGTATATGTATATATTCAATGGTATATGGACACACTGATCTGTTCTGTATTATTTATGCCGACAATATTCTGTTGTGCTGAAAGCAAAGCAAGAATTTCATAATCTTATCTGGGACACGACAATAAATTCTCTTGAATCTTGAATTTTTTCTTTCCTACGGCCTATTTCTTAACTTTTTTCTCTAACTCTTTGCTTAATGAGTCTTTCTTTTTGATCACTTTTTCACACTATCACGATTCTTTCTCACTTTCTTTACCTTTTTCTCTTTTTAAAGCTTAAAAAATGAAGTGGTACAATAAATGTAATAAGGTATATTTGGCTTGGATTATTGTAATGTACTGCATTACTTCTAATAAATAAAATTATTAAAAAAAGAAAAAAAAAGAATCTTGAATCTTGAATCTCCAGCTCCTCCAGTTTATCTTTTTTTTTGTTTATTTGTTTTATAAACAAATCTCCATCTCCAGCTCCATTTCCATCTTTTGGTGGCGGCGCCTAACGGCAGCGGCTCGACTACAGTCGTCTGTCTTTTTTTATTTTTGTCTTGTTAAATGTATGTCTTTGAGTCAGTTTTTATTTATTTTTTAGCTGTGTATATGTGGGGGGTGGTGTGGGGGCTGTGGGGGAAACCGTTTTAAATCTCTTCCCTGTGCGGGGACCCGACTATTCCCTGTCGGGTCTCGGATGTCGTTGGGCCTAACATCGTGGAGCCGGCGGCGACCTCCGGCCGGGACTAACCTGAGGGCTCCAGTTGCAGAGCCTGCGGAACTGACATCGCGGAACTGGCCAACTTCGGAGCGGGAAGAGCTGTGGAGACGTGCGGCTGCGACCCGACTTTGGAGTTCGGAGGCACCGGCCGCAGACCCGGTGGACGGGAACATCGGGAGCTCGCAGGTCCCTGGTGGGAGACCGCTTTTCCGAGCTCCGCAACGGCGACTTCTCCCGCTGGAATCGCGGGTTTAAGGACATGGAGCCGGGGCCTGACATCGCCCGGCGTGGCTTAAACGGCCTCAGGACTTACCATCGCCCGCCGGGGGCTTTAACATCGGAGCTCCAGTTCGCCTCGACACTGCAGTTGGACTGCTGGACCATGGGAGAAGGAACAAAGGGAAGAGATAAAGACTTTGCCTTCCATCACAGTGAGGAGATGTTGGAGACTCACTGTGATGGATGTTTATGTAAACTGTGTTAAGTGTGGGTCTTGGATTGTTTTGTAAACTGCAGAAATGATATTTCGTTCAAACCTAGGTTTGAATGACAATAAATTGCATTCTATTCTATTCTATCTCCATCTCCATCTCCATCTCCAGCTTATCTTTTTTTTGTTTATTTGTTTTATAGCTCCAGCTTCAGCTACAGCTACAGCTCTATGTCTATCACTATCCCTATCCCTATCTCTATCCCTATATCTATCTCCAGCTCCATCTCCATCTCCATCTCCATCTCACCAGTGTTGAAGAAACTCTGTTGCTTCCTGTTCCCAACCTTTAACAAACTGTTGGAGCCTTAAGACAGTTTTAGTCATCTCCGTCACGTGACACTCCCAAACTTGATCATCTTCATCAAAGTGAGTCATATCCGTTACATGAGTATTTTATGCTCATAATGTGTAGAATAATACAACAATTACCATAATTATCAATTGTAATTATGAAATAATGAAAGACTGGGACAACATTTTGATTTTATATTCTTAAATCAGTTATATTTTATAGTGTTGTTCATCATAAAAATGCAACGGATATGAATGAATGCAATGGTCAAAGAAGAGGAAAAATTGATTAAATTCTCTAAAAGATTGCATCAAGCATATTTTTCCCATAGTAGAGATGTCCATCTATGAAAGTTGCAAAAATTTAAGTTTTATAATCGGGTTTCCAGAAACTTAAAAGTAGACACTTACTGAAGAATCACCCATTAGTGATAATTTTCCAATGTTCTATAGATTCAGGATCAGTTCCTGTGGATTGGAGGGTAGCTAATGTTGTCACACTTTTTAAGAAAGGCGGGACAGAGAAAAAATTGAATTATGGACCAGTTAACCTGACATCGGTGGTGGGGAAGATGCTGGAGTCAATTATAAAAGATGAGATAGCCGAACATTTGGATAGCAGTAACAGGATCGGTCCGAGTCAGCATGGATTTACGAAGGGGAAATCATGCTTGACTAATCTTCTGGAATTGTTTGAGGATGTAACTAGGAAAATGGACAAGGGAGAGCCAGTGGATGTATGTACCTGGACTTTCAGAAAGCATTTGATAAGGTCCCACATAGGAGATTAGTGGGCAAAATTAGGGCACATGGTATTGGGGGTAGAGTGCTGACGTGGATATAGATAGATAGATATAGATATGCCATTTATTGTCACTATACATGTACAATGAGATTAAAAGCATCTCGTACTCAGTGCATACATATAATTTAGTACAAAGAACAAGAAACAGAAAACAAAACAAGGGGGGGGGGGATAGGTGCACAATTCTGCGGCGCTATAAACATATCTATAAAGGCAAAATGGTGAAGGATGAATAGGTAGTATTCTTAGGCAGATTTTTAAAGTTATATTAAAATATTAAAAAATATTTTTAAAATATTAAAAATTACAATTACAATACATATTACAGTTCCAAATTTCAGTACGTGGATAGAGTAGATGGAAGTCCGGGTGTTGGGCTGTGAAGTCAGTGCATGTGTGAGTTAAGAGTAATTATGACTTTCGGAAAACAACTGTTCCTGAGTCTATTTGTCCTAGTTTTGATGCACCTATAGCGCCTTCCAGAGGGCAGCAGGTCGAACAGTCCAAACGCAGGATGGGAGCTGTCCTTGATGATATTCTTTGCCCTGCTAAGGCAACAGGATGTATAAATATCCATCAGGGAGGGGAGAGGGCAACCAATGATCTTCTGTGCTGTCCTAGTTACCTTCTGAAGCCTCTCCCTGTCTGCCATGGTGCAGCTGCCGTACCATGCTGTAATGCAGTATGTCAGCAGGCTCTCGATGGACGAGCGGTAGAAGGTCAGCAGCAGGTTAGAGTCCAGGTTGTGCTTCCTGAGAACTCTCAGGAAGTGCAGCCGCTGCTGAGCCTTCTTGATGACCGCTGTCGTGTTGTCTGTCCAGGAGATGTCAGCAGAGATAAGGACGCCGAGAAACCGGAAGGTGTTGACCCTCTCCACACACTCGCCGTTGATATGTAGGGGGACCAAATTGATTGGCAGACAGGAAACAAAGAGTAGGGATTAACGGGTCCCTTTCACAATGGCAGGCAGTGACTAGTGGGGTACCACAAGGCTCAGTGCTGGGACCCCAGCTATTTACAATATACATCAATATACATCAATGATTTAGATGAAGGGATTCAAAGTAACATTAGCCAATTTGCAGATGACACAAAGCTGAAATGTGAGGAGGATGCTATGAGAATGCAGGGTGACTTGGACAGGTTGGGTGAGTGGGCAGATGCATGGCAGATGCAGTTTAATGTGGATAAATGTGAGGTTTATAACAGGAAGGCAGAGTACTATCTAAATGGTGTCATGTTGGGAAAAGGGGAAGTACAACGGCATCCTTGTTCATCAGTCAATGAAAGTGAGCATGCAGGTACAGCAGGCAGTGAAGAAAGCAAATGGCATGTTGGCCTTTATAACAAGAGAAGTTGAGTATAGGAGCAAAGAGGTCCTCTGCAGTTGTATTGGGCCCTAGTGAGACCACACCTGGAATATTGTGTGCAGTTTTGGTCCCCTAATTTGAGGAAGGACATTCTTGCTATTGAGGGAGTGCAGCGTAGGTTTACAAGGTTCATTCCCGGGATGGCGGGACTGTCATATGCTGAGAGAATAGAGCGGCTGGGCTTGTACACTCTGGAGTTTAGAAGGATGTGAGGGGATCTTATTGAAATATATAAGATTATTAAGGGTTTGGACATGTTAGAGGCAGGAAACATGTTCCTGATGTTGGGGGAGTCCAAAACCAGGGGCCACAGTTTAAGAATAAGGATTAAGCCATTTAGAGCGGAGACGAGGAAACACTTTTCTCACAGAGATTGGTGAGTCTGTGGAATTCTCTGCCTCAGAGGGCGGTGGAGGCCAGTTCTCTGGATACTTTCAAGGGAGAGCTAGATAGGGCTCTTAAAGATAGCGGAGTCAGGGGTTATAAGATGCCCTCTCATCCTTCTAAATTCCAGAAGCTCAGCCGCTCCATTTCGGGTCAAGACCCTTCACATCTCCCATACCTTCTCTCCAGAGACGCTGCCTGTCCCGCTGAGATACTCCAGCATTTTGTGTCAACCATCTATATTAATGACTTGAATGACAATGTCGTTATTGTGGTTAGTACATCTGCAAAGGACCCCATAACTGGTGGTGTATTGGGCAATAAGGGCTGGTCTCATCGCTGCCCCTCGCCTCTTTCTATTAGATATCTACCCGCTATTTCTTCAACTGAGCAAGTGTCCTGATCCAAAACATTGTTTGTTCATAGATTAGCCATGATCAAATGGTGGAGCAGACTCAATGGGCCAAATGGCCTCATTCTGCTCTTGTATCATATTCCCTCAATTGAGTCTGAAGAAGGGTTTCGGCCCGAAACGTCGCCTATTTCCTTCGCTCCATAGATGCTGCTGCACCCGCTGAGTTTCTCCAGCAATTTTGTGTACCTTCCCTCAATTATAATAACCATATAACAATTACAGCACGGAAACAGGCCATCTCGACCCTTCTAGTCCGTGCCGAACACATAATCTCCCCTAGTCCCATATACCTGCGCTCAGACCATAACCCTCCATTCCTTTCCCATCCATATAACTATCCAATTTATTTTTAAATGATAAAAACGAACCTGCCTCCACCACCTTCACTGGAAGCTCATTCCACACAGCTACCACTCTCTGAGTAAAGAAGTTCCCCCTCATGTTACCCCTAGACTTCAGTCCCTTAATTCTTAAGTCATGTCCCCTTGTTTGAATCTTCCCTACTCTCAGTGGGAAAAGCTTTTCCACGTCAACTCTGTCTATCCCTCTCATCATTTTAAAAACCTCTATCAAGTCCCCCCTTAACCTTCTGCGCTCCAAAGAATAAAGCCCTAACTTGTTCAACCTTTCTCTGTAACTTAGTTGCTGAAACCCAGGCAACATTCTAGTAAATCTCCTCTGTACTCTCTCTATTTTGTTGACATCCTTCCTATAATTAGGCGACCAAAATTGTACACCATACTCCAGAATTGGCCTCACCAATGCCTTGTACAATTTTAACATTACATCCCACAATTGATGTTGCCTAACCTGCTGAGTTACTCTAACTCTATCTTTTTTGTTGCTCAAGATATCAGAGCTTGCAATCTCTTGAGTTTAGTTTAGTTTAGTTTAGTTTAGGAAACAGGCCCTGCGGACTACCGAGTCCACGCCGACCAGCGATCATTCGTAAACAAGTTCTATTCTACACACTAGGGATGATTTACAGAAGCCAATTAACCTAAAAACCTGCCGCCTTTGGAGTGTAGGAAGAAACTAGAGCTCCCAGAGAAAACCCACACGGTCACGAGGAGAATTTACTAACTCTGTATGGACGAGCACCCGTGGTCGGGATCGAACCCGGGTCTCTGGCACTGTAAGGCAGCAACTCTACCGCTGCGGAACCGTGCCGCTCCTCCACGCTGTGTGCGACGTGGCAGGAAGTGCAGAAGCTCAACCGTGTTCAACAAACCTCCGCAAAATGTCAAACAACTCACCGGATCGACTTCTTTCTGCGAAGGGGCCGGTGGTTTGACGTCGCAGGTGAAAGTTGGCACTGGAGAGAGCGGCACAAAACAGTGAGTCTGGTAGAGGGGGCAGACGCCCTCAAAGATGCTGCACGCACGACTGGATAACACACAACAAAGGCTTCTCATTGTACCTCGGCACATGTGGCAATAGAATAGAATAGAATAGAATATGTTTATTGTCATTGCACAATACTGTGCAACAAAATTCCATTGCATCTCCTTCGGTTTAAAAAGAATAAACACAACAGCCATTGACTCACATATACAAAAATCCGTAAAAAAAATAAATAAATAGGTATTAAAAATATTTTAAAAGAATATTTCGCATTATCTTGCACCCCGAATTATATTGTGCTTCCCCAGTGTTCTCTGTTAGAATTAAGTTATTTTATCGCACATGGGTAGAAACTATTTTTTAGTCTACCGGTGCGAGCCTTCAGAGACATGTATCGCCTCCCAGAGGGTAGCAGAGTGAAAAGGTGATTGGCAGGGTGGGATGTGTCCTGCTTGATGTTTGTGGCCCGGCGCAAGCATCGGGCCCTGTATATGTCATCCAGGGAGGGTAGTTGATGAAAACTAAAGAAGGGTCTCGACCCGCAACGTCACCCATTCCTTCTCTCCAGAGATGCTGCCTGTCCCGCTGAGTTACCCCAGCATTTTGTATCTATCTTCGGTTTAGCAGTTGCCGTGGAGTTCAGGCAGAAAGGTCAGATAAGTCCATCTTCAACCAGCCTGTAGTCTTCACAGGGAATCAGACTCATCCTCTAAGGAGTAATTGATGATCTGCTTGCATTTGTCTATGGATATGATTGATCGAAGTGGGAGGTCGAGCATTGGGCATGCATGAACGATCGCTTGTGCTAGGTCTAGGAGGACTGCGTGTTCGTGTGAGGGTGATTTATAACGTGTGGTGATTTGGGTTTTCCTTTACACTCTCCTTTTTTTTAATTGAAAAATTTAGATTATTATCTAATTGCGTCATTGCATCATAGCTGTTCATCGAAGTGTACAAGATCATGAGGGGAATAGTTCGGGTAGACGCACAGAGTCTCTTGTGTAAGAAGGAACTGCAGATGCTGATTTAAACGGAAGATAGACCGAAAAAACTGGAGTAACTATCGAGATACTATTGAGGGAGTGCAGCGTTGGTTCACAGGGTTAATTCCCGGGATGGCGGGACTGTCATATGTTGGTAGAATGGAGCGGCTGGGCTTGTATACTCTGGAATTTTGACACGCTATAGTCAGGAAACATGTTCCCGTGTTGGGGGAGCCCAGAACCAGGGGCCACAGTTGAAGAATAAGGGGTAAGCCACTTAGAACGGAGAATACCTTTTCACACTGAGTTGTGAGACTGTGGAATTCTCTGCCTCGGAGGGCGGTGGAGGCCGGTTCTCTGGATGCTTTCAAGAGAGAGTTAGATAGAGCTCTTAAAGATAGCGTAGTCAAGGGATATGGGGAGAAGGCAGGAACGGGGTACTGATTGTGGATGATCAGCCATTATCACATTGAATGGTGGTGCTGGCTCAAAGGACCAAAGGGCCAAATGGCCTACTACTGCACCTATTATCCATTGTCTATTGTAGGCAGAATCTCTGGAGAGAAGGAATGGGTGACGTTTTGGGTCGAGACCCTTCTTAAGAGTCTCTTGGCCAGTGTAGATGAATCAAGAACCAGAGGACATAGGTTTAAGGTGCGGGAGAGGGGGGAAATATTTAAAAGGAACCCGAGGTGTAACATTTTCACACAAAGGGGGCGGGTATACGGAACGAGCTGTCGGAGAAGGTAGTTGAGGTTGGTACTATTCCAACGTTTAAGAAACATTTAGACAGGTGCAAGGATAGGGTAGTTTTAGAGGGATATGGGCCAAAAGCAGGCAGACGGGACTAGTGTAGATGGGATTTGTTGGTCGGCGTAGGAAAGAAGGGCTGAATGGCCTGTTTCAACGCTGTAAGACTCTATGACTAATGTAGATGGGACTTGTTGGTCGGTGTGGGCAAGTAGGGCTGAATGGCCTGATCCCACACTGTATGACTCCATGAATCTCTGCCTCTATGAGGTGTTTATTAATGTTGTGCATTGTTCAAGAGCATGATTGTTGTTGTGACGAAGCTATCAGTGAACCAGGTCATGGTTAGCAAACTCCTGTATCTTCTTTCCCACGATGGTAGTGAGATGTCAGGATGGTGTGGGTCTTTGATGATATTAGCTGCCAATTAGTTATGACTAACCCACTCACCCGTTCAAATTCCACAAAGCCCAACGTTACTCAGATCACTTGACTTTCAACCTTAAGCAACTCCCTCTTTAGCAATGAGAGCCTTGCAGTTTAAGTAGCAAGGGTTTCAATTACAGTATGTCAGACATCTCAGCTTAGTTTAGTTTAGTTTAGTGTTACAGCTTGGAAACAGGCCGTTCAGCCCATCAGGTCTGCGCTGACTAGCGCTGATCCCCGCACTTTAACTCTACTTTACGCACACTAGGGACAATGTACAATTTTACCAAAGCCAATTAACTCACAAACAGTACGTCTTTGGAGTGTGGGAGGAAACCGGAGATCCCTGGGAAAACCCACGCAGGTCACGGGGAGAACGTACAAACTCCGAACAGACAGACAATAGACAATAGGTGCAGGAGTAGGCTATTCGGCCCTTCGAACCAGCACCGCCATTCAATGTGACCATGGCTGATCATCCCCAATCAGTACCCCGTTCCTGCCTTCTCCCCATATCCCCTGACTCCGCTATTTTTAAGAGCCCTATCTAGCTCTCTCTTGAAAGCATCCAGAGAACCTGCCTCCACCGCCCTCTGAGGCAGAGAATTCCACAGACTCACCACTCTCTGGTGTTTCCTCGTCTCCGTTCTAAAATTCCGACAGCACCCATAGCCAGGATTGATCCCGGGTCTCTGGCAACTCTACCGCTGTGCCACCGTCCCGCTCCCGTTCCATCCAAGACCGCTAAAAATTGCAGAAAACTGTGGACTCTTGCGCTCGACGTTATTCCTTTATCATGTATCTGTACATTGTGAATGGCTCGATTGTAATCATGTATTGCCTTTCCGCTGACTAGCTTTGGTTAGCATGCAACAAAAGCTTTTCACTGTACCTCTGCATGTGTGACAATAAACGACATTGAACTGGACGCTTTAGTAATGAGAAGTTTGCTATTTAAGTAGCATCTTTTTTAATCACAGAGTGTCCGACAGCTGGTAATAGTAATCTGTAATGGCCAGAACACATCAGCAAAATGATTCTCCTCCACATTCCACGACAGCACACTATCGGCAGGGACATAATCCATTACTTATTGGCTGGTCATAAGGTCATAAGACCCTATGTGACTTATGGTTGGATTTATGGAGTCAGCATGGATTTACGAAGGGGAAATCATGCTTGACTAATCTGGAATTTTTTGAGGATGTAACAAGCAGAATGGATAAGGGAGAAGTGTTGTATCAGGACTTTCAAAAAGCCTTTGACAAGGTCACACACAAGAGCTTAGTGTGCAAAATTAGAGCACATGGTATTGGGGGTAGGGTATTGACATGGATGGAGAACTGGTTGGCGGACAGGAAGCAAAGAGTTGGAATTAACGGGTCCTTTTCAGAATGGCAGGCAGTGACTAGTGGGGTGCCGTAAGGCTTGGTGCTGGGACCCCATTTATGTTCAATATATATTAACGATTTAGATGAGGGAATTAAATGTGATATCTCCAAGTTTGCGGATGACACAAAGTTGGGTGCCAGTGTGAGCTGCAAGGAGGATGCTCAGAGGCTGCAGAGTGACTTGGATAGGTTGGGTGAGTGGGCAAATGCATGGCAGACGCAGTATAATGTGGATAAATGTAAGGTTATCCACTTTGGTGGCAAGAACAGGAAGGCAGGTTATTATCTGAATGGTGTCAGATTAGGAAAAGGGGAGTTGCAACGAGACCTGGGTTTGCTTGTACATCAGTCACTGAAAGTAAGCATGCAGGTACAGCAGGCAGTGAAGAAAGCTAATGGCATCACTGTTTACACTTGGAAGGAAATTACCCAATATTCAGGAAATTCTGGTTGTCTTCAGGTAATTTTAGGGAAATGAAATAATTTCAGGAAATTTCGGGAAATTCAATATGATTTGGGAAAAAAAAAGTATATTTACGACCATCAGTGCATGCGCAGTTGGGGGAGGCCCATCAGCCTTATCACTATTGAAAATGGCGCCGCTAACGCGGTAGGGACACAAAATGACGCCGTCTCCCCGCGCGTGCGCAGTGAGCCCGGGCGGGATCGGATCACCATTTTCACTACATCGCCTCGTGTCTGGCTGAGTGGGGCCGTGGAATATGGCGTTGGGGAGGGGGTGTCGGACCCAACGGGTCCACGCTAGTTTCATATCAGGAGTGTCAATCTACCCACAAAGGGATAATTTGGGGGAAAAAAGGAGTGCCCACTATTCCGGGTCCGGGGGGGGGGGAGGGGGCTGCGGTGTCTGTCAGCCCGGTCCATCGTCTCCATCCGCGATGTCGGAATCTCGCCGCCGGTCAGCCTGGCGACCTGGGAGCGGGTGCGGGGAGACCGTTCTCCTGTTGCCGGGCGGGAGCGGGAACGACTGACTCTGAACCCAGTCCTGGCTACGGCCGTGACCTAACACCAGGCGCCGCTCCGGCCGGGTCCCACCTCCTCCCCCCCGCGCCATGCCCTCCAACGCTGCGAGGGAGGGAGGGAGAGTGAGGGGAGTGAAGGGGAGTGGGAGGGGGAGGAGAGGGAGGGAGGAGAGGGGGAGACAGTGGGGGAGGGGAGGGAAAGTGGGGGGATAGAGAAGGGGGAGAGAGAGAGAGAGAGAGAGAGAGAGAGAGAGAGAGGGTAGGGGGGAAAAGAGGGGAGAGGGAAGGGAGGAGGAGGGAGAGAGAGGTGCATAACTCTGTACAAGTGAGTAACAGAGGCAGGCAGATATGGTGTAGTTACATAGATCTGCTTTGCCTTGTTCTTCTTTGTGTTGTTAATGTGTGCCCGCGAAAGGAAAACAATGAATAGAACAACTGAAGCATTTTTGAAAATTTCAGGAAATACCATGAAATTCCAGGAAATTTGGGATTCTATTTCAGGATTTTTTTTTTTTTGTGGCCTGGAAGCACTGTTGGCCTTCATTGTGAGATTATTTGAGTTTTGCTGCAAGGAGTTCCAACTGCAGTTGTACAGGGCCCTGGGATGGCGGGACTGACATAAGATGAAAGAATAATAATAATAATAATAATAATGGATGGGATTTATATAGCGCCTTTTTAATACTCAAGGCGCTTTACATCGCATTATTCATTCACTCCTCAGTCACACTCGGTGGTGGTAAGCTACTTCTGTAGCCACAGCTGCCCTGGGGCAGACTGACGGAAGCGTGGCTGCCAATCTGCGCCTACGGCCCCTCCGACCACCACCAATCACTCACACACATTCACACACAGGCAAAGGTGGGTGAAGTGTCTTGCCCAAGGACACAACGACAGTATGCACTCCAAGCGGGATTCGAACCGGCTACCTTCCGGTTGCCATCCGAACACTTAGCCCATTGTGCCATCTGTCGTCCCAAAGAATGGTTCGACTGGGCTTGTATTCACTGGAATTTAGAAGGATGAGAGGATATCTTATAGAAAATATAAAATTCTCAAATGATTGGACAGGCTAGATGCAGGAAAAATGTTCCCGATGTTGGGGGAGTCCAGAACCAGGTGTCACAGTTTAAGAATAAGGGGTGGACCATTTAGGACTGAGATGAGGAAAAACTTCTTCACCCGGAGAGTTGTGAATCTGTGGAATTCTCTGCCATAAAAGGCAGTGGAGGCCAATTCACTGGATGTTTTCAAGAGAGAGTTAGATTTAGCTCCTAGGGCTAACAGAATCAGCCATGATCATACTGAATGACAGTGCAGTCTCAAAGAGCTGAATGGGCTACTCCTGCACCTATTTTCTCTGTTTCTATGCTTCTATCAAGTCTACTCCAGCATTCGATCGTGGCTGATCTATCTCTCCCTCCTAGCCCCATTCTCCTGTCTTCTCCCCATTACCCCTGACACCCGTTCTTATCAAGAATCTATCAATCCCCGCTTTAAAAATATACATTGACTTGGCCCCCACAGTCTTTTGTGGCAAAAATTCCACAGATTCACCACCCTTGGGCAAAATAAATCCCATCCTTTATTTCTGAGGCTATGACCTCTGGTCCTGGATTCTCCCACTAGTGGAGACATCCTCTCCACATCCACTCTATCCAGGCCTTTCACTATTCGGTAAGTTTCAATGAAGTCCCCCTTGATATTTCTAAACTCCAGCGAGTCCAGGCCCAGTGCCAACAATTGCTCACCTGGGCTCTCTTTGTGTCTCCTGAGGTTCCTTTCTTCACTGCTGAATTTAAATCACGCCACCCTTTTAATTTACTCACTGTTTATTTTGAAGTGAGACTGGCTGGGGACGTGAGAGAAGCTCTCGGTGAGAGAAGCTTTCAACATGAAGGATATTGTTCTCCTCTGAGCAGCACAGTAAGAGCAATAATTGCACACAGCGGGGGTCCTGGATTTAGATTGTTGCCACGTGCTGCGGGAAAGAAGTAGAATTTAAAGCAGAATAAAAAGGCGGCAGCAATGTGATCAGGCTGCAGATTCCGGACAGTAACAAACCCATGTGTAGGAAGGAACCTGCAGATGCCGGTTTACACCGAAGGCAAACATATACAATGCTGGAGTAACTCAGCGGGCCAGGCAGCATCTCTGGAGAGAAGGAATGGGTGACGTTTCGGGTCGAGACCCGTCTTTCAGACAGAGAGTCAGGGGAGAGAGAGACACACAGAGATAAGGAAGGGTGAGGTGTGAGAACGGGACATCAACGGAGATGTAGATCAAGGAAAATGTAGAATAGATCATTGTTAGCTAGGAGAGGGCCACAACAAAGCAAACGGAAATAACGTAGTCGTGGACAGTCAGAGTGATCGGAGAACCGGGAGAGGGATGGAGAGAGAGGGAACGCAAGGTTTAGAGAATCATAGAGAGTCATAGAAACATAGAAACATAGAAATTAGGTGCAGGAGTAGGCCATTCGGCCCTTCGAGCCTGCACCGCCATTCAATATGATCATGGCTGATCATCCAACTCAGTATCCCGTACCTGCCTTCTCTCCATACCCTCTGATCCCCTTAGCCACAAGGGCCACATCTAACTCCCTCTTAAATATAGCCAATGAACTGGCCTCGACTACCCTCTGTGGCAGAGAGTTCCAGAGATTCACCACTCTCTGTGTGAAAAAAGTTCTTCTCATCTCGGTTTTAAAGGATTTCCCCCTTCCAAACCCATGGAGTCATGGAGTCATAGAGTGATACAGTGTGGAAACAGGCCCTTCAGCCCAACTTGCCCATACCGGCCAACAATGTCCTAGCTACACTCGTCCCACCTGCCGGCATTTGGTCCTTATTCCAAACCTGTCCTATCCATGTACCTGTCTAACTACTTCTTAAATGTTGGGATAGTCCATGCCTGAACTACCTCCTCTGGCAGCTGGGTCCATACACCCACCACCCTTTGTGTGAAAAACGTGGCTAGGTACTTGAAGTTGGAGAAATCAATATTCATACCGCTGGGGCGTAAACTGTCACGCAAAATATGAGATGCTGTTCGTCCAATTTGTGCAAACCCATTTTATGTTGGTCCTCAGTCATAGGAAGGCAACCTCTGGCGATGAAGGGTACCACATGTGGAAAAGTTCCTCCACCACACACAAGAAGCACAAGAAGCACAAGTCAGACACCATTGTATGCAGATGCCGAGAAGTGTGGCTGAACAACTTCTAATCTTGTAGGTGGACTCGACAAGAAGAAGAATGAGGCTGCAAACAATAACCAACCACGTGATTAGCATTTATTTGGACGCGAGGGCGTTTGATTAGAAATCAAGGGCGGCACGGTGGCATTGTGGTAGAGTTGCTGCCTCACAGCGCCGTAAACCCGGGTTCGATCCTGGCCACGGGTGCTTGCCTGTACGGAGTTTGCATGTTTTTCCCCATGACCTGCATGGGTTT
Source organism: Amblyraja radiata (assembly GCF_010909765.2). Classification (NCBI taxonomy): domain Eukaryota; kingdom Metazoa; phylum Chordata; class Chondrichthyes; order Rajiformes; family Rajidae; genus Amblyraja; species Amblyraja radiata. The sequence goes on from NC_045956.1 coordinate 175,873,491, forward strand.
TCTCCGAGATCTTCGGTTTCCTCCCGCACTCTAAAGACGTGTAGGTCCGTAGGTGAATTAGCTTGGTATAAATGTAAAATTGTCCTATGTGCGTTAAAGTACGGAGATCGCTTGGCGGCGTGGCCTCGGTGGGCCAATAGGCCTATTTCAATGCTGTATCTCTAAACAAAACTAAAACTAAAAATAGCTGGCAAGGATTTGTTCGTGGCAAGATAGAGACATAGATTCATACAGCACGGAAACAGGCTCGTTGGCCCAAATCATCCATGCAAACCATGGCTTATTATTTTGTTATATGTATTAAGATACAGTCAAAAACTTTGTTTTGCTTGCTGTCCTGTAAAGATCGTACCACACATCAGTAATGCAGCTTTATAGGACAAGGAGTATTATGTGTAGTTCTTCTCGCACCATTACAGGAAGGATAGAGTTGTAGAGTCATAGAGTCATACAGCACGGAAACAGGCCCTTCGGCCCAACTAGCCCATACCGGCCAACATGTCCCATCTACACTAGCCCCACCTAGAGTCATAGAGCGATACAGTGTGGACACAGGTCCTTCAGCCCAACTTGCCCATGCCGACTAACATCTCATCTACACTAGTCCCACCTGCCTGCATTTGGCCTATATCCCTCTAAACCTATCCTACCCATGTCAAAATTGTGATAGTACTTCCTCTGGCAGCTCGTTCCATGCACCCACCACTCTTTTGTGTGAAAAAGTGTTCCAATAAAATCTTAAAAGTTATCCCTCAGGTTCCAATTAAATCTTTCCCCCTTCACCTTAAACTTAAGGGCCAGTCCCACGAGCATGCGACTGCATGCGGCGAGCGCGACCTAACATGGTCGCTTGAGCCGTACGGCCTCGCGGGATCGGTCCCACTTCAATCGCCGGAGCCATATGGAGTTGAGCGGAGCTGGTCCCGACATCACGTGGGGCTCCGAAAAACTGACACTGTCCAAAAATTCCGCGCGGCAGCGGCCTGCCGGCCCACAGCCGCATTGAGGCCGTACGCACCGCCTCGACGGGCGTGCGCAGCGTATTGACGCCGTATGCAGCGTCTTGACGCCGTACGTCACGCGCGAACTTCCCGCGGACTTCGCTCGAACTTCACGTCAATTCGTACGGGGTTCACTCGACCTCCGCCCGGCCCCCGCTTCCGGTTTGGTCGCGCTTGCCGCATGCAGTCGCATGCTCGTGGGACAGGCCCTTTAGTTTAAGGTGAGGGGCGAAAGATTTAATTGGAACCTGAGGGATAACTTTTTCACACAAAGAGTGGTGGGTGTATGGAACGAGCTTAGGCAAAAGAAATGTGTGTTTATCCGATCTATTCCTCTGATGAACTTATACAACTCTACAGATCATCCCTCATCCTCCTGCGCTCCAAAGACTAAAGCTCTAGCCTGCTCAACCTCTCCCCATAGCTCAGTCAACATGCCTTCGTATTTCCCCAGATCTACCCAAGAATGAAGAGTCAAGTCACAATTGTTCAATTGTCATATGAACCGACAAAGCAGCAATGAAATTCTTACTCGCAGCAGCTTAACAGATGCGTGTACTCAATAAGACACAGACAAATACTGTATAATAAAAACAGAATCAATAAATTAATTACCGTGATGCTAATGCAAAAAAAAAAGTCCCTGGTCCAACCCAAGACACAGTCCATAGAAGTTCATAAAAGGACACAAAGTGCTGGAGTAACTCGGTAGATCATGCGGCATCTCTGGAGAACATGGATGGGTGACATTTTGGGTTGCGACCATTCTTCAGGACAGGGATATGGGCCAAAGGCAGGCAGGTGGGACTGGTGTAGACGGGACATGTTGGTCGGCGTGGGCAAGTTAGGCCGAAGGGCATGTTTCCAGGCTGCATGGCTCGTTGCCTCTATTCTATGACTCCACAACCGTACCTGATCTTACTCACACTGTGAAGGAGAAGATGCCAGGGCAACAAGGGAATTGAATGAGAGAGAAAGGATAAAAAAAAAGCTTAAATAAGAATGAAAAACCTACATTTGTCATCTATCAAATCCCGCTGAATGCCACATTTGTATCTGTCAAACTGTTTATTTTCTAAAGGCCTCAAGTGTTCCCTTTTGTTTTTGTTCCCAGCCATCATCTTCAGTTTGTTAAATTTATTTTGGATTGCCTCTGGACATGGAGATTTAATGGATGATATTTCCCACACCATTCATCTGTGAGGAAACCTCCTCAATGATTGCTGACCATTTATTCCACGCTGCACCCTTCCCACAGGTACGGTTTCCTACATTTGTCATTACTCGGGGAATCTATTTCTCACTATGTGACAAGTTATTACCGAAATTAATACAGCCCAGTATTGTGTGACTGACGGCTTCTATTTCTCATTTTGACAGTGTGAACTCATCCATTTTGTAACCATTCTGGTTTGCTGAGTGGAATAAGATATCTTTCATCGCTGTTTCTCCCCGACAGCTTCAAAGGGGACGTGAGAGACGTCTGTTCCTTTGTTGTTTTTGGAGCAAGGGAGTATTCACACCGAGTTTATAGCAATTAACCTGCTGTGAGAGGACTTTAGTTTAGTTTAGATTGGAGATACAGCACGGAAAACAGGCCCTTCGGCCCTCCGAGTCCGCACCGACCAGCGATCTCCGCACGTTAACGCTAGGGACAATTTTACATTCACATCAAGCCAATTTACCAACAAACCTGTACGTCTTTGGAGTGTGGGAAGAAACCGAAGATCCCGGCGAAAATCCACGTAGGTCACGGGGAGAAGGTAAATAACTCTGTTCATGCAGCGCGATCGAACCGGGGCCTCTGGCGCTGTAAGGCAGTTGCTCTACTGCTACGCCACCCTACCAATAGACACAAAATGCTGGAGTAACTCAGCGGGACAGGCAGCATCTCTGGATGGAAGGAATGGGGGATGTTTCGGTTCGAGACCCTCCTTCTGACTGAGAGTCAGGGGAGAGGGAGACACAGAGATATGGAAGGATAATGTGCGGAATTGAGATATCAAATGGGAAGAAGTTCAAGGAAAATGTAGAATAGATAATTGTTAGCTGAGGGGAAGCTGACAATGAGGCATATCAAGATAAAATTTGATCAGGAGGACAGTCAGACTGGTCGGAGAACTAGGATGGAGGAGGAATGGAGAGAGAGGGAAAGCAAGTTGGAGAAATCAATATTCATACGGCTGGGTTGTAAGCTGCAGGGGATTTTGGAGTGCAGAAGGATGAGGGGTGATCTTATTATGAAGGTATGGGAAGGGAATTGGCTAGGATAGACTGGCAAATTATACTTAGAGGGTTGACGGTGGACTGGCAATGGCAAAGATTTAAAGACTGCTTGGATGAGCTCCAGAAATTGTTCATCCTTGTCTGGCGAAAAAATAAAACTGGGAAGGCGGCTCAACCGTGGCTGACGAGGGAAATCAAGGATAGTGTTAAATCCAAGGAAGAGGCATATAAATTGGCCAGAGGAAGCAGCAAACCGGAGAACTGGGAGAAATTTAGAACTCAACAGAGGAGGACAAAGGAGTTAATTAAGAGGGGGGGAAAAGAGCATGAAAGAAATCTTGCTGGGAATATAAAAACTGACTGTAAAAAGGAAAAGATTAGTGAAGCCAGTTGTAGGTCCCTTACAATCAGAGACAGGTGAATTTATAATAGGAAACAAGGAAATGGCAGAACAGTCAGACAAGTACTGTGGTTCTGTCTTCACTAAGGAAGACACAAACAATCTCACGGAAATACTAGGAGAACGAGGACCTAGTGGGAGGGAGGAACTGAAGGGAATCCACATTAGTCAGAATGGTGTTAGGTAAACTGTTGGGACTGAAGGCAGATAAATCCCCAGGGCCTGATGGGCTGCATCCCAGAGTACTCAAGGAGGTGGCCCTAGAAATCGTGGATGCATTGGTGATCATTTTCCAATGTTCTCTCGGCTCTGGATCAGTTCCTGTGGACTGGAGGGTAGCCAATGTATCCCCACTTTTTAAGAAAGGAGGGAGAGAGAAAACAGGGAATTATAGACCAGTTAGCCTTACATCGGTAGTGGGGAAGATACTGGAGTGGATTATTAAATATGTTTTAGCAGCGCATTTGGAAAGCAGTGATGGGATTGGTCAAAGTCAGCATGGATTTATGAAGGGGAATTCATGCTTGACTAATCTTTTGGAATTTTCTGAGGATGTAACAAGTAGAATGGATAAGGAAAGCCAGTGGATGTGGTGGATCTGGACTTTCAAAAAGCCCTTGACAAGGTCGCACACAAGAGATTAGTGTGCAAAATTAGAGCACATGGTATTGGGGGTAGGGTATTGACATGGACAGAGAACTGGTTGGCAGACAGGAAGCAAAGAGTAGGAATTAACGGGTCCTTTTTAGAATAGGCAGTGACTAGTGGGGTGCCGCAAGGCTCAGTGCTGGGACCCCAGTTATTTACAATATATATTAACAATCTAGGATTAAATGTAACACCTCTAAGTTTGCGGATGACACAAAGCTGGGTGGCAGTGTGAGCTGCAAGGAGGATGCTATGAGGCTTCAGGGTGACTTGGATAGGTTGGGTGAGCGGGCAGAAGCATATCAGGTGCAGTATAATGTGGATAAATGTGAGGTTATCCACTTTGGTGGAAACAACTTGAAGGCTGATTATTATCTGAATGATGTCAGATTAGGAGAAGGGCAGATGCAACAAGTCCTGGGTGTGCTTGTACATCAGTCACTGATAGTAAGCATGCAGGTACAGCAGGCAGTGAAGAAAGCCAATGGCATGTTGGGCTTCATTGCGAGAGGATTTGAGTTTAGGAGCAAGGAGGTCCTACTGCAGTTGTACAGGGCCCTGGTGAGACCACATCTGAAGTATTGTGTGCAATTTTGGTCTCTTAATTTGAGGAAGGCCATTATTGCTATTGAGGGAGTGCAGCGTGGATTCACCAGGTTAATTCCCGGGATGGCAGGACTGACGTAAGATGAAAGAATGGGTCGACTGGGCTTGTATTCGCTGGAATTTTGAAGGACGAGAGGGGATCTTACAGAGACATATAAAATTCTTAGAGGATTGGTCAGGGCGGATGCAGGAAATATGTTATCGATGTTGGGGGATTCCAGAATCAGGGGTCACAGTCTAAGAATAAGGGGTAGGCCATTTAGGACTGAGATGAGGTAGAACTTTTTCATCCAGACAGTTGTGAGTCTGTAGAATTCTCTGCCTCAGAAGGCAGTGGAGGCCAAGTCACTGGATGTTTTCAAGACAGAGTTAGAATTAGCTCTTTGGGCTAATGGAATCAAGGGATATGGGGAAAAAGCCGGAACGGGATACTGATTTTCAATGCTCAGCCATGATCATATTGAATGATGAGAGGGATAGACAGAGTTGACGTGGATAAGCTTTTCCCACTGAGAGTAGGGAAGATTCAAACAAGGGGACATGACTTGAGAATTAAGGGACAGAAGTTTAGGGGTAACATGAGGGGGAACTTCTTTACTCAGAGAGTGGTGGCTGTGTGGAATGAGCTTCCAGGAAAGGTGGTGGAGGCAGGTTCGTTTTTATCATTTAAAAATAAATTAGATAGTTATATGGACGGGAAAGGAATGGAGGGTTATGGTCTGAGCGCTGGTATATGGGACTAGGGGAGAATACGTGTTCGGCACGGACTAGAAGGGTCGAGATGGCCTGTTTCCGTGCTGCAATTGTTATATGGTTATATGGTTATATAACCATATAACATATAACCATATAACAATTACAACAATTAAAGCTTTTCCACGTCAACTCTGTCTATCCCTCTCATCATTTTAAAAACCTCTATCAAGTCCCCCCTTAACCTTCTGCGCTCCAAAGAATAAAGCCCTAACTTGTTCAACCTTTCTCTGTAACTTAGTTGCTGAAACCCAGGCAACATTCTAGTAAATCTCCTCTGTACTCTCTCTATTTTGTTGACATCCTTCCTATAATTAGGCGACCAAAATTGTACCCCATACTCCAGAATTGGCCTCACCAATGCCTTGTACAATTTTAACATTACATCCCAACTTCTATACTCAATGCTCTGATTTATAAAGGCCAGCACACCAAAAGCTTTCTTTACCATCCTATCTACATGAGATTCCACTTTCAGGGAACTGTGCACAGTTATTCCCAGATCCCTCTGTTCACCTACATTCTTCAATTCCCTACCATTTACCATGTAATGACGGTGCTGGCTCGAAGGGCCAAATGGCCTACTCCTGCACCTATTTTCCATGTTTCTATGTTTCTATAATGGTGTGTAAGATCGTGAGGGGAATAGATGGAGTAGATGCAAGGATGAAGGCCCGTTGTCCTGGCGACATTGTAGGGTCGGCCTGGCCAAGTGTGGTCCTGGGTGTCAATGGACACAGATCATGAGAGGGATAGATCGGGTAAATGTACACAGTCTTTTACCCAGAGTAGGCGAATCGAGAACCAGAGGACATAGGTTTAATGTGAAGGGGGAAAGATTTAATGGAAATCTGTGGGGTAACTTTGTGGGAACTGTGGGGGAACGAGCTGCCGAAGATTTAGTTTTGTTTTAGTTTAGTGTTACAGTGTAGGAGCAGTCCGTTCGGCCCACCGAGTCTGCGCTGACCAACGATCACCCGTTCCCTAGTTATCCCAGTTTCATACCATACACACAAGGGGCAATTTAGGGAAGTCAATGAACCTGCAAACCTGCACGTCTATGGAATGCCTGAGGAAACCGGAGCACATGGAGAAAACCCATACAATTCCAGGGAGAACGTACAAACTCTCCATGCAACACCCATAGTCAGGATCGGAAAACCTACAGACCTGCACATCTTTGGAGCGTGGGAAGATACCGGAGCACCCGGATAAAATCCACGCAGGTTATGGCGAGAATGTACAAACTCTATACAGGCAGCATCCCCGGTCAGGATCGAACGCGGGTCTCTGGAACTGTAAGGCATCAACTCCACCGCTGTGCGGTGATAAGGGCAGGGCCTACACAGTTAATGGTAGGTGTTTGAGAGCAGAGGGTTCGAGGAGTACATGTGCATAGTTCCTTAAAAGTGGCATCATAGGTAGATAGAATTTTCAAGAAGGCTTTCATTGGCCTTCATCAGTCTGACTGTTGAATATAGATGTTGGGAGGTCATGTTGCAGTCGCATAATGCCCCTGTCCCACTTAGGAAACCAGAACGGAAACCTCTGGAGACTTTGCGCCCGACCCAAGGTTTCCGTGCGGTTCCCGGAGGTTGCAGGTGGTTGCCGGAGGTTGCAGGTAGTGGAAGCAGGTAGGGAGACTGACAAAAACCTCCGGGAACCGCACGGAAACCTTGGGTAGGGCGCAACGTCTCCAGGGGTTTCCGTTCAGGTTTCCTAAGTGGGACAGGGGCATAAGACATTGCTGAGGCTACATTTAGAGTATTGTGTTCAGTTCTGGGCACCATGACATAGGAAAGATGTGGTCAAGCTGGAAAGGGTGCAGAGAAGATTTACGAGGATGTTGCCAGGACTCGAGGCCTGAGCTATAGGGAGAGGTTGGAGTGGGCTGGTGCTCTGTCTTCGGGAGTCTGAAGAAGGGTTTTGGCCCGAAACGTTGCCTATTTCCTTCGCTCCATAGATGCTGCTGCACCCGCTGAGTTTCTCCAGCACTTTTGTCTACGTAGGCTGGGACTCTATTCCTTGGAGCGCAGGAGGATGAGCAGTGATCTTATAGAGGTGCACAAAATCATGAGAGAAATAGATCGGGAAAACACGCAGTCTTCTGCCCAGGAACATCGAGAACCAGAAGACATTGGTGTGGAGGAAAGATAAAATAGGAACCCGAGTGGCAACTGCTTTACACAGAGTTTGGTGGGTATATGAAACGAGCTGCCAGAGCAGGTTGGCGCGGTGGCGCAGCGATAAGGGGCGGCACGGTGGTGAAGCAGTAGAGCTGTTGCCTTACAGCGTTTGCAGCACCAGAGAGCCGGGTTCGATCCCAGTTACGGGTGCTGCCTGTACAGAATTTGTACGTTCTCCCCGTGACCGCGTGGGTTTTCGCCGAGATCTTCGGTTTCCTCCCACACTCAAAAGACGTACAGGTTTGTAGGTTAATTGGCTTGTTATAAGTGTAACTTGTCCCTAGTGCGTGTAAGATAGTGTCAATGTGCGGGGGTCAGTGCGGACTCGGTGGGCCGAAGGGCCTGTTTCTGTGTTGTATCTCGAAACTAATAAACTAAAACATTTGGACAAGTACATGGATAGGGATAGGTTTAGAGGGTTATGGGCTAAATACGGACAGGTGGGATTAGTGTAGATGGGGCATGTTGGCTGGTGTGGACAAGTTGGGCCAAAGGGTTTCCACACTGTATCACTCTGTGACTATCTGTGTGTGTTATTGCGTTAAAGGGCTATAAAGCTGCAGCAAGTAAGAATTCCATTAGTCTTTTGCCGTGTAAAAATGCAGTTAAATACTCTTGACTCTTGAAAATGACACATTTGTCCCGATTCTCTGTTTTCTATTAGTTAGTTAATCCACTATCTATGACAATAAATTAACTTTTTAAAGAGGCATCTTACCATCTTTGTAAGTGGCATTTAAGCATTCTCCGTCTATGGTTGCCTTTGATCCAGCCTGCTAGTCACGCACGGGCTTCGATGATATATTTGTCAAACATCATTTATTTATTCACAGAACCATGTTGCTTCTGCCTCATTATCTTATGGTTTTCTTCACATCCTGCTGGTGCTCCAACTATAATGGATACCAGTATCGTCCCTTCTTCTTCTTTCGTGTGGCGTGCACAGCCTAAAGTTGTTGGACAACTTGTTCTATTTGATCTTCCGTTTGTGCACGTCGAGTTGATTGCATTAGTCGAAACAGGGCGGACCACGTGAAGGTTGCAATCTCCCACCCCAGTATCGTCCCAATGACGGTCGACAGGCTCACGGGCCTGTAATCTCATGCTTTCTGACACCCCACTTTATTAAATAGGAACATTTTTAGATTGGATTTTTATTTTCAGCCTGGACCTACCTGATCTCCCAGTTGCTAAACACTTTAATTCTCCTTCCCATTCCCACACTGACCTTTCTATCCTGGGCCTCCTCCATTAGAGGCTAAACGCGAATTGGAAGAACAACATCTTATATTTCGCTTGGGCAGCTGACAGCCCAGTGGTATGAATATTGATTTCTCTCACTTCAAGTAGCCCCGGCATTCCCTCTCTCTCTATCCCTCCCCCATCCGAGTCGCACTAGCTCCTCGTTTTCACCCAAGAACCAGCTAACGATGGCCTGTTTCCTTTATCATCGTAACATTTTTGCATATCTTTTATTCATTGCATTTATCTCTCCACATCACCGTCTATATCTCTTGTTTCCTTTTCCCGTGACTTTCAGTCTGAAGAAGGGTCTCGATCTGAAACGTCACCCATTCCTTTTCTCCAGAGATGCTGCCTGTCCCGCTGAGTTACTCCAGCATTTTGTGTCTATCTTCGGTTTAAACCAGCATCCGCAGTTCCTTCCTACACATTTTTAGTTTAGTTTAGTTTAGTTTATGACTCTATATACTCTACTTTAGCAACTACAATCTTCCATGAACTGTGTTTTTAGTCTCACTACACACTTAGGTTTTACACCTTGGTTGCCTAGTATTAATTTTCCTTCAGTTTAGTTTAGAGATACAGTACTGAAACAGGCCCTTCGGCCACGGAATCCACGCCGACCAGCGATCTCCCCGTACACTAGCATTATCCTACACACCAGGGACAATTTACAATTTTTACAAAAGCCAATTAACCTACAAACCTGCACATCTTTGGAGTTTGGGAGGAAACGGAGCACCCGGGGAAAACCCACGCAGGTCACGGGGAGAACGTACAAACTCCATTCAGACAGCACCCGTTGTCAGGATTGAACCCGGGTCTCTGGCGCTGTAAGGCAGCAACTCTATCGCTGCGCCACCATGCCGCACATTAATTTATCTTGCCAATCCATTGACCTTTCAGAAACAAAGAAATTTAGAAGATCAAAATTAATTTGATACTTTGATACTTTTTTCCACAGTAATGAGGTGAGGTGAGGGCGGGCGAGGAGAGGGATGTGGGTCGGCTGGCCGAGCCGGTCGTGGGTGACGGAGGAGGCCCTACAGCAGCCTGGGGCTTACCTGGGCTCACCTGGATCAGGGGCGCTCCAGTACTTTCAGCATGGGGACTTTGGACTCTCTTCACCAAAATATGGTTTCTTGTATATGTGTGAGCTATGGAAAAGAAAGCAATTGGCGTGTTGGCCTTCATTGCGAGAGGATTTGAGTATAGGAGCAAGAAGTTCCTACTACAGTTGTGCAGGGCCCTGGTGAGACCGCACCTGGAGCATTGTGTGCAATTTTGGTCTCCTAATTTGAGGAAAGACATTCTTGCTATTGGGGGAGTGCAGTATAGGTTCACCAGGTTAATTCCCGGGATGGCGGGACTGACATATGATGATAGAATGGGTCAACTGGGCTTGTGTTCACTGGAGTTTAGAAGGATGAGAGGATGTCTTATAGAAACATATAAAATTATTAAGGGATTGGACATGCTAGATGCAGGAAAAATGTTCCCAATGTTGGGGGAGTCCAGAACCAGGGGCCACAGTTTAAGAATAAGGAGTTGGCCATTTAGGACTGAGATGAAGAAAATACCTTTTCACCCAGAGAGTTGTGAATCTGTGGAATTCTCTGCCACAGAAGGCAGTGGAGGCCAATTCACTGGATGTTTTCAAGAAAGAGTTAGATATAGCTCTTTGGGATAACGGAATCAAAGGATATGGGGAGAAAGCAGGAACGGGGTACTGATTTTAGATGATCAGCCATGATCATATTGAATGGCGGTGCTGCCGAATGGCCTACTCCTGCACCAATTTTCTATGCAAAAAGAATTTCACTGCGCAGTGCATTCGTGACAATAAAGAACCATTGATCCATTATGCATCGATTATTTTTGTTTATTACATTATCCATACATATTGAGTTTACAGGCCTGTTAAGCTGCAGTAAGTAAGAATTTCATTATTCTGTTGCCTGTTCATATGACAACGAAACACTTGAATTTCTTGACTATGTTCTCCTCCACTGCCGATTTCCATTTTAAGCACTTGTATATCTTGCTATTTTAGTGGTTGAGTTGCTGCCTTACAGCGCCAGAGACCCGGGTTCGATCCTGACCACGGGTGCTGTCTGTAAGTAGTTTTCCCTGTGACCTGCGTGGGCTTTCTCCAGGTGCTCTGGTTTCCTCCCGGAGTCAAGAAGTAATTGGAGGTTGTAAGAAAGTTACTGCAATAACCGTGGGCAACTTGAAGTGAAACTGAAGTCCTGTGCTCCAGAACTAATTGTTTCGTTTAGTGTAGTTTTGAGATACAGTGCGGAAACAGGCCCTTCGGCCCACCGGATCTGTGCCGACCAGCGATCCCCGCACATTAACCCAACCCCACACACACTAGGGACAATTTAACATTTACACCAAGCCAATTATCCTACAAACCTGGGAGGAAACCGAAGATCTCGGAGAAAACCCACGCAGGTCACGGGGAGAACGTACAAACTCCGTACAGATAAGCACCATAGTCAGGATCGAACCCGGGTCTCTGGCGCTGTAAGGCAGTAGCTCTACCACTGCGCCACCGTGCCGCTCACTGTTCTTATCGACATGCAGTTCCAGTGCGGATACAACACTGTCACCCACCCGACAATGCGACAAGGTAGATGGGACTAGGTGAGAGTAAGTGTTCGGCACGGACTAGAAGGGCCGAGATGGCCTGTTTCCGTGCTGTAATTGTTATATGGTTAATGCAGAAGATTGTCCAAGTGAAACTCTCTGCTACAGCTATCTGCCATCCCTCTCTGCTCTCTGCTATCCCTAAGAGCTATATCTAACTCTCTCTTGAAAACATCCAGTGAATTGGTCTACACAGTCCAAGTGGGGGAAGTCTTTTAGGACCGAGATGAGAAAATCATTTTTTACACAGAGAGTGGTGAATCTGTGGAATTCTCTGCCACAGAAGGTAGTTGAGGCCAGTTCATTGGCTATATTTAAGAGGGAGTTAGATGTGGCCCTTGTGGCTAAAGGGATCAAAGGGTATGGAGAGAAGGCAGGTACAGGATACTGAGTTGGATGATCAGCCATGATCATATTGAATGGCGGTGCAGGCTCGAAGGGCCAAATGGCCTATTCCTGCACCTATTTTCTATGTTTCTATGCTTCTAAGTGTATTCCAGTCACAACAATAGAGATCTATTTTTCAGCTAATTACTACTCATTCAGTACACTTTCAATCACCAGCAAAGTGATGGAAGGTATTATCGACATAGCAATCAAGCAGCACTTACTCACCAATGATCTATTCTTTGATTCCCCAGTTTGGGTTTGTCCAGGACCTCCCAGTGCAGACGTCATCATGCCTTGATGATAGGACAGGGTTCCAGTGGAGAGGTCAGCCAACGTTTGACTTAGCCTGGCGTGATGGTCATTGATAGTCACAAAGTGCTGGAGCAGCTCAGCGGGTCACACAGGAATAGGCGACTTTTCGGGCTGAGACCCTTCTTCAGACCTGAAACGTCACCCATTCCTTCTCTCCAGAGATGCTGCCTGTCCCGCTGAGTTACTCCAGCATTGCCTATCTTCGGTTTAAACCAGCATCTGCAGTTCCTTCCTGCACTTAATAGGCTCAAAAAGCTGGAGTATCTCAGCGGGATAGGCAGCATCTCTGGAGAGAAGGAATGGGTGACGTTTTGGGTCGAGACCCTTCTTCAGACTCATTGATGACCATTGAGTTGTGTTTAATCAGGAGCCCTGTTTAGGTAGAGCACAGAACGTCAACGGAAAGTTACACTCAAAGCTACTTTAGTTTAGTTTAGTTTAGTTGAGAGATACAACGTGGAAACAGGCCTTTCGGCGCAGCGAGTCCGCGTCGACCAGTGTCCACCCCGTACACCAGCGCTACCCAACACACGAGGGACAATTTACAATTTTTACCAAATTAAACTATTAATCTGTACGTCCTTGCAATGTGGGAGGGAACCAGAGCACTTGGATAAGACCCACGTAGTCACAGAGAGAATGTACAAACTCCGTACAGACAGCACCCGTGGTCAGGATTGAACCTGGGTCTCTAACGCTGTAAGGCAGCAACTCTACCGCTGTGCCACTGTGACGCCCCCTGCTCTTCGGAAGTGTGACCTTTGTAGGCTTGTGGATATGGCCGCTAATCATTGATTGAATTGATTGAAGGTACAGCATGAAACAGGCTCTTCGGCCCATCGAGTCCATGCCGACCATCGCTCACCCGTTTGCTCTAGGCATGGGGGGCAATTTATACAGAGGCCAATTAACCTACAAAACCACACGTCTTTGGGGTGTGGGAGGAAAACGGAGCACCCGGAGAAAACCCATGCGGCCACAGGGAGAACGTTGAAACTCTAGAGACAGCATTAGAGTCTAGCCATAGTCCGTCACTTTGCTGTTGGTAACAATAGCGCCTTGGGTTAGTTTGCATCCATCAACGATCCATCAACTGGGCGGCACTGTGGCGCAGCGGTAGAGTTGCTGCCTTACAGTGCCAGAGACCCAGGTTCGATCCTGACTACGGGTGCTGTCTGTACGGAGTTTGTATGTTCTCCCCGTGACCTGCGTAGGTTTTCTCCAGGTGCTCTGATTTCCTCCCACACTCCAGACGTACAGGTTGGTAGGTTTATTGGCTTCGATAAAGTTGTAAAGAATCCCTAGTGTAAGGATAGTGTTAATGTGCGGGGTGATCGCCAGTCAGCGTGGACCCGGTGGGCTGAAGGGCTTGTTTCCACGCTGAATCTCGAAATCAAACTAAACTAAACAAGCATCGTGTGTAGGAAGGAACAGCAGATGCTGGTTTAAACCGAAGATAGACACAAAAAGCTGGAGTAACTTATCGGGACAGGCAGCATCTCTGGAGAGAAGGAAGGGATGATGTTTCGGGTCGGGACCCTTCTTCAGACTGAGAGTCAAGGTAAAGGGAAACGAGAGATATAGACGGTGATGTTGAGATATAGAACAAATGAATTAAAGATATGCAAAAAGTAATGATCAAGGAAAGGTGGAACCCACAATGGTCCATTGTTGGCTGTGGAAAAGGTGATAACGAGTGGAACAGGACGACAGTGAAACTAGCACCACGACCAGGGTGGGGACAGAGAGAGAGAGGGGATGCAAGGGTTACTTGAAGTTATAGAAATCAATGTTCATACCACTGCCCAAGCGAAATATGAGGTGCTGTTCCTCCAATTTGCGCCGGGCCTCACTCTGGAGGAGGCCCAGGACAGAAAGGTCAGTGTGGGAATGGGGAAGGGGAGGGGGGTGTTTAGCAACTGGGTGATCAGTGTGGTCTTGGTTTAATACCCCACATCTTAATAAATATTATTTTTTTTATAAGAAGCCGCGTCTATATTTGGCCTTGTGCTACCCACTGGTTGCCTCTGCGATTTGCGAACTGAGATGAGGAAAATCGTTTTCACCCAGAGAGTTGTGAATCTGTGGAATTCTCTTCTACAGAAGCCAGTGGAGGCCAATTCACTGAAGAGAGAGTAAAGGGCCTGTCCCACTTGTCAATTTTGCCGGTGTCATATCAGTGTCGCCAAAAGATTCTGAACATTTCAAAATCCAGCGGCGACAAAAAAATTGTTGCGGCACTTGAAAAAACACCGCGCGTTATACGTCATCACGCCGCGTCACACGTCATCACGCCACGGATTTTTCGGTGACCTGATACGTCAGTCAATGATGCCGGCAGTCGCCGAAACAAATCGCCAAGTGGGACAGGACCTTTAGATTTAGCTCTTAGGGCTAACGGAATCAAGGGATATGGGGAAAAGCAGGAAATGATCAGCCATGATCATATTGAATGGCGATGCTAGCTCAAAGGACTGAACGGCCTACTCCTGCTCCTATTTTACTTCGGAGTCACGTGAGTGATTTCGTGAAGAACCCGCTCAGCACGCATGCGCGGCATTTTATGCCAGCAGTGCAACAAGCGGCAGCAGCGGGAGTCAGGCGCTCCCGCTGCAATTTAAAAGACGGACCGTCAGCTAAGTGAACTGAGGTCGGCTTTACTTACCAAAGAAGAGCCGGCTGATTTCTCTCTCAGAAATGTCTACACCGAAGACAAGACTCTCAAAGAAATCTGTCCCCCGTTCGACTCCACCAGAGGAGCGTTCCATCAGGGGGGGGGGCAGCAACAGGCGGTAGGAACGCTAACCGAGCGCTCCGCTATCCCCGACACCGAGCCCAGCCCAGCTCCGCTAGCGCCTGAGCAGCGGGCTGGAGGGAAAGCTACCAGGAAGAGCGTCCGGCCGGTGGTTTCCGACACGTCGGACAGGGACGTCTCTCCACCCCCACGGGGGAGAAACAGCCGCCTGAGCCACATGGAACGGCTCTTGGAGCAGATGCTCCAGCGAGGTGCACCCCAGGAGGGGAGCTCTCGCAGAGGGAGATCAGGCACTCCCCCCACAGTGCCTTGTGCACTGTCCATTGCTTGCTCCTTTCCAGAGGATAGCTTTGGTGACCAGGACTGGGCTGGTCAAGAAGAGGGGACAATGGCTGAAGATCTCGGGAGTATGCAAGGGGTGCAGGAACAGGAAGAGCTGCTTGGTGTAGTGGACCGCTACGTGGCAACCCCACGTGCAGGGAAACCGTTAGAAGCAAAACTAGCGGCCAGCATCAACCGCCTCTCCAACAGGGCTCTACAGGAGCAGGTGGTCAATGATGCTTTGGAAACTTATACAGCGCCGGAGAACTGTGAGTCCCTCAATGTGCCAGCTGTAAACAGCCAAATCTGGGGGCACGTTGGGGCAAACATCCGACACCACGAGCTAAAACTGCAGCGGATCCTCAGGCTCCTGACGTCGGCCATCACTTTGTTTGCTCGTTCCGTAGACAACACCGAGATGACCACCACTCAACAGGATACTCTCGCGCTGTTGTGTAATACGCAATTTGAGATTAACAACCTGCGTAAAGACATCATAAAACCTGCCATCAATCCTAGATTTGCGGGGCTGTGCAAAACCCCAGCCTCTGAGCCAGACACATTGCTCTTTGGCAAAGACCTACCTAAGCGAATGAAGGATATGACCGAGGCCTCAAAAACTCATGGCCTCATGAAGGCAGGACACGGGACGAGCAAACCTAGACCAAACACCAAGTGGCAGCACCCCGTCGCATCCACCAGTCGACGTCCATCATATAGGACTGGTGAAAGCTCGGGGTCCGCATTTTATCACCGTAAGTCTTTTTTAGACCAGGGCCCAGAGCAGACCCCATGGAAAATGCGCCACCCCCCAACGTCAACGCCACATCAGACAACACGCAAGCCTCAAAAAATGGGAAAAGTACTGCCTGGATACAGGGACCACCTACACAACTGCATCAGTCACCAACGTACTGGAATTCCTGGCCAAACTTCACTACGAAGAAGGACTCAGCTACAGTGCCATCAACACAGCGAGAAGTGCCCTGTCTGCCTACTTAACACTAGCACCTGGACAACAGGCCATGGGATCTCACCCGCTGGTGGTAAAATTAATGAAAGGCATTTACAATACCAACCCCCCTAGACCAAGGTACACCCATATATGGGATGTCAGTGAGGTACTGACTTACCTCAGGGGGTGGCCACCAGCCAGATCCCTCAGCCTGGAACAATTGACACTCAAAACGCTCATGTTAATGGCACTTGTATCCGCACAGAGGGTCCAGTCTCTACATCGGTTACGCCTGGATCACATGATTACAGCTCCAGACCAGGTCTCGTTTATGATCCAGGGACTGATCAAACAGAGCAGGCCAGGAACGCCTAGTCCAGTCGTGATATTCCGGGCTTACCCACCAGAACCACGGTTATGTGTAGTGACCCACCTACTATCTTATATAGACACAACTAACAATATTCGAGGGAGTGAAAACGCCTTGTGGGTCAGTCATAAAAAATCTCATGGTCAGGTGAGGAGCCAAACCATTTCGAGATGGCTCAAGCAGGTGCTAAAAGCTGCCGGGATTGACACTAACTTGTATAAATCTCACTCCACCAGGGCAGCATCCACGTCAACGGCGGAAAGAATGAACGTGCTGATGGACCACATCCTGGCCACAGCAGGATGGGCAAGGGAAACCACATTCAGGACTTTTTATCATAAGCCGTTGGCGAAACCTGTGATATATGCAGAAACAATTTTATAGTCTGCAAATATTTAATTTAAGCCCGGAGGAGCAAATTTCTTTTTGTTGTTATTGTTAATAAATACCGTTTTTGTTTTTCATAAAGCAGATTCATTGGTTGATTACGATAACACACTTCCTCCCTCAAAGACTTCGGCAGTGATGTAGTAATAACTGTTACACGGTTTGAAATCACAGAGCTTTGAAATCTTCACGGAATCACTCACGTGACTCCGAAATAAAATAGTAAGATTAAACGAGAACTTACCAGTTTGAAGTTTGATCTGTATTTTATGATGAGTTACGATGAGGGATTACGTGCCCTCCGCTCCCACCCTCAATAATATGGGTCAAACTGATAAACTGATGTCTCCTTGTCTTTACTATGTTTACTTCAATAACTGTGTCTATCTGTGATTCCACACCGCTGCTTTGAAGTATGCCGCGCATGCGTGCTGAACGGGTTCTTCAAGTAATGCCTCATCGTAACTCCTCATAAAATACAGATCAAACTTCAAACTGGTAAGTTCTCGTTTAATCTTACTATTTTTAATGTTTCTATGTTTGTACGTTCAATGTTCTGCAGATATCAAATGCTCTCTGTCTAGACCCGTTTGCTACAGTAATTTGGCTCAGCTCTGAGCATCCATTATATCGGCCACAATTCTTTCTGTAATGAGGCTGTCTTTGCGAGATCTATCATTACAAGACTTGGCCCTCGTCCGCCAAATCGATGATTTATTGGTCAGTGCCTTCTCCTTCAGCTCGAAACTCAGTATTGAACACATGTCTTTCCTCCATAATATTCATCTGAAGTGTGAAATATTGCATCAACCTCCCCATTAATAATGCTGGGCTTCATTTACCTTTCCATTCTCATTGTGTCAATTTATTAAACACAATGGCCACTTCCTCACCTGCTCCCATGCACAAACATTTTATTCACCAAGCATGTTGCTGCTGCTGCTGCTGCTGCACACAATTCAAACATGTTTAGTTTAGTTTAGTTTAAGAGATACAGCGCGGAAACAGGCCCCACCGGGCCACTGAGTCCACGCCGACCAGCGATCAATACAATACAATACCTTTTATTTGTCATTTGAACCTCACATGAGGTTCAAACGAAATTTGGTTTCTGCAGCCATACAAGAAAAGAACCAAGACACACACCAACACAATTCACACAAACATCCATCACAGTGAATCTCCTCCTCACTGTGATGGAAGGCAAAGTCTTGTCTCTCCCCTGCTCTCCATTCCCGAAGTCGAGGACAAAGCCCCCGGCGGGCGCTAGCAAGTCCGCGGCCACTCAAAGCCACGCCGGGCGTTGTAAGGCCCTGCCCCGGATCTTGATGTCGGAGCCCCCGGCGGGCGCTAGCAAGTCCGTGGCAAATTAAAGCCGCGCCGGGCGTTGTAAGGCCCCGCTCCAGGTCACTCTCAACCCCGCAATTCGGGCGGGAGAAGTCGCCGTTGCCGGTGCCCCGCGAAGCAGTCTCCCACCGGGGACCCACGAGCTCCCGGTGTCACCACCCACCGGAGTCGGGTCGCAGCAGCTCGCCACCGCAGCTCTCCACGCTCCGAAGCTGGCCAGCTCCACGGAGGTAGGTCTGCAGCTCCGCAGCTCCACAGCTCCACGGAGGTAGGTCCACAGCTCCACAGCTCCACAGCTCCACAGCTCCACAGCTCCACAGCTCCACAGCTCCACAGCTCCTCAGCTCCACAGCTCCACAGCTCCACAGCTCCACGAAGGTAGGACCGCAGCTCCACAGCTCCACAGCTCCACGGGCTCCGTGACTTGAGCCTCCAGGTCGTTCCGGTTGGAGGCCGCTCCACGGCGCTAGGCCCCAACGGCAACGGAGACCCGACAGGGAAAAGGTCGGGTCTCCATGCAGGGAAGAGATTTAAAAGTTTCCCCCACCCACCCCGTATGCTAGCACCACCCTACACATTGCACACAGCAGCGTCTCTGTCTCACAGCACCAGTGTCCCGGGTTCGATCCCGACTACGGGTGCTTGTCTGTATGGAATTTGTACCTTCTCCCCGTGACCTGCGTGGGTTTTCTCCGAGATCTTCGGTTTCCTCCCACACTCCAAAGACGTGCATTGGCCTGGTTAATTGGCTTGGTATAAAATGAAAATTGTTCCTAGTGTGTGTTGGATAGTGTTAATGCGCGGGGATCGGCGGCGCGACTCTGGCTGCAGCGGCTCACCGGCAGTCCTGTTTGTTTTGTGTTTTTTTGTGTTGTTTATTTCGTTTTGGTTAGTCTAGTTTTGGTTTTTAGTTTGTGTTTGGGGGGGGGGGGGTTGAAACGGGGCTTGCTGTCTCTCCCTGCGGGGGAATGCGACTTTTTTGTTGTATTCCCCTTCTCTGCCTCCGTCTGCGCTGAGGCCTAATGGCGGAGCTGGCGACCTCGAGGCTCAGGAGGCAGAGCCCGCCAGGACTCGCCCTGGGCTTGCTCCCGTGAGGGCGGCCCGGCTCGGGGCTGGAACAGTGCTTCCGTGAGGGTCTGTGACGCTCCCGGGAGGGCGGCCTGGCCCGAGGAAGGAACGGTGCTCCCGTCGGAGTGGCCGAGCTCGGGGAGGTACGGCGCTCCCAGCCCGAGGGAGGTACGGCGCCCATGTCGGGGCGGCCCAGCCCGAGGGAGGTACGGCGCCCATGTCGGGGCGGCCTGGCGCGGGGCTGAGACGGTAACGGTACTCACGTGGGGGCGATCCGGCTCGGGGCTGGAACGATGCTCCGGTGGCTGGGACGGTGTTCTGGCGGTGGTGGCCTGAGTCCGGGGTTCGGCCGCGGGCCAGCGGCTGCGTCAGCAGGACTGGTGGGCGGCAGCTTCGACCACCTCGGGGCGCGGTGATTGAGCCGCGGGACAGTTTTTAACATCGCCCGGTGGGGTATCGCCTCAGCGCAGAGGGAGAAGAGGAGGGAAGAGACGAGACCTAAGACTTTTGCCTCCATCACAGTGAGGAGATGCTGGGTGGACTCACTGTGGTGGATGTTAATGTGTGTTTATTGTTGTTTTTTATTGTATTGTATTGTATGTATGACTGCTGCAATTTCGTTCAGACTTCGGTCTGAATGACAATAAAGGCTATCTAATCTAATCACCTGGTCGGCACACACTCGATGGGCCGACGGCGGGGCTGTTTCTGCGCTGCATCTCGAAACTAAACTAAACGGGACAAATTTCAATCTTCACCAAATCCAATTAACCTACAAACCTGTACATAGAAACATAGAAACATAGAAAATAGGTGCAGGAGTAGGCCATTCGGCCATTCAATATGATCATGGCTGATCATCCAACTCAGTATCCTGTACCTGCCTTCTCTCCACACCCCCTGATCCCTTTAGCCACAAGGGCCACATCTAACTCCCTCTTAAATATAGCCAATGAACTGGCCTCAACTACCTTCTGTGGCAGAGAATTCCACAGATTCACCACTCTCTGTGTAAAAAATGATTTTCTCATCTCGGTCCTAAAAGACTTCCCCCTTATCCTTAAACTGTGACCCCTTGTTCTGGACTTCCCCAACATCGGGAACAATCTTCCTGCATCTAGCCTGGCCAACCCCTTAAGAATGTTGTAAGTTTTTATAAGATCCCCCCTCAATATTCTAAATTCTAGCAAGTACAAGCCGAGTCTATCCAGTCTTTCTTCATATGAAAGCCCTGCCATCGCAGGAGTCAGTCTGGTGAACCTTCTCTGTACTCCCTCTGTGGATTTGGAGTACGTCTTTGGAGTGTGGGGGGAAACTGGAGCAGCTAGGAAAAACCCACTTGGGCACGGGAAGAACGTACAAACTCCTTACAGACAGCTCCCATAGTCAGGATGGAACCCAGGTCTCTGGTGCTGTAATCAGATTCAGATTCAGATTCAGATTCAGATTCAATTTTAATTGTCATTGTCAGTGTACAGTACAGAGACAACAAAATGCATTTAGCATCTCCCTGGAAGAGCGGCATAGCAAATGATTTGAATAAATAATAATAAGTGTCCGGGGGGTGGGTGGTGATTGGCAGTCACCGAGGTACGTTGTTGAGTAGAGTGACAGCCGCCGTGAAGAAGCTGTTCCTGGACCTGCTGGTTCGGCAACGGAGAGACCTGTAGCGCCTCCCGGATGGTAGGAGGGTAAACAGTCCATGGTTGGGGTGAGAGCAGTCCTTGGCGATGCTGAGCGCCCTCCGCAGACAATGCTTGCTTTGGACAGACTCAATGGAGGGGAGCGAGGAACCGGTGATGCGTTGGGCAATTTTCACCACCCTCTGCAATGCCTTCCGGTCGGAGACAGAGCAGTTGCCATACCATACTGTGATGCAGTTGGTAAGGATGCTCTCGATGGTGCAGCGGTAGAAGTTCACCAGGATCTGAGGAGACAGATGGACCTTCTTCAGTCTCCTCAGGAAGAAGAGACGCTGGTTAGCCTTCTTGATCAGAGTTGAGGTATTGTGGGTCCAAGAGAGGTCATCGGAGATGTTGACTCCCAGGAACCTGAAGCTAGAAACACGTTCCACCTCCGTCCCGTTGATGTGGATGGGGGTGTGCGTGCCGCCCCTGGACTTCCTGAAGTCTTCAATGAGCTCCTTGGTCTTCTTGGAGTTAAGGGCCAGGTTGTTGTCAGCGCACCATGCTGCTAAGTGCTGGACCTCCTCCCTGTAGGCCGACTCATCGTTGTTGCTGATGAGGCCAATCACCGTTGTATCATCTGCATACTTGATGATGGTGTTAGTACCATGTACAGGTGTGCAGTCATAATGCAGCAACTCTACCGCTGTGCCACCATGCGCTGCGCCCTGTTTGTCCCATGTATCTTGCCAGTGTCAAACGATCTCAGATCTTTCAATGAAGAAAAAGAATAGGTGACCTTTTGTGACGAGACCCTTCTTCAGACTCAAGAAGTAGGCTCTCAACCCGAAACGTCGCCTATTTCTTTTCTCCAAAGATGATGCCTGACCCGTTGAGTTACTCCAGCGATTTTGTGTCTATCCTCAGATCTCACGTCACTGCTCTGTTTAAGGCATCGCCGTGCTAATTTGCTTCAGTGAATCCCGAGGATGCTTATGATCGGGTAATTGTTAGACTTGGTAAATTCAGTGTACTAATGAGGCTGGGATCACTGCATTTAACTCTGCTCTGGCAGTCCCAGAACATACCACCAGATGGCTCCATATAATCTCATATACTACATCAGATTACATATCCACTGTAACACAGCACAGCCCTGCCACCCTCAAAGTAAAATACTTTAACCCAGAAGGATCATCAAAATGACTCCCTCTGGCTGAAATATCACAATAACCACTGACTCCCCCACAACCCTCCACACACCTTTAGGTGACTAAGTCATAATGCTCATAAATTCATAAATTGTAGGAGCAGAATTAGGCCATTCGGCCCATTCAATCATGGCTGATCTATCTTTCCCTCTCAACCCCATTCTCCTGCCTTCTCCCCATAACCCCTGACACCCGTACAAATAGGGGCAGCATGGTGGCGCAGTGGTAGAGTTGCTGCCTTACAAAGATCCAGGTTCGCTCTTAATTACGGTGCTGTCTGTACGGAGTTTGTGCGTTCTTCCCGTGACCTGCGTGGGTTTTCTCCAAGATCTTCAGTTTCCTCCCACATTCCAAAGACGTACATGCTTGTAGATTAATTGGCTTTGTCTAAATGTGCATTGTCCCAAGTGTGTGTAGGATAGTGTTAATGTGCGGGGATCGGCTGGTCAGCACGCACTCGGTGGTCCGAAGGGCCTGTTTCCGCGCTGTATCTCTAAACTAAAACTAAACTAAACTAATCAAGAATCTATCGATCTCCACCTTAAAAATATCCATTGACTTTGCCTCCGAAGCCTTCTGTGGCAACGAATGCCGCAGATTCACCACCCTCTGGCTGCGTTCAACAAATTCCTCCTCATCTCCTACCGAAAGGAACGTACTTTTATTCTGAGGCTATGGCCTCTGGTCCTACACTCCCCCACCAGTGGAAACATCCTCCCGCATCCAAAGCATCTCTATAAGACTTTGGTTAGACCACATTTGGAGTATTGTGCCCAGTTCTGGTGGCCCACATTACAGCAAAGATGAGGTGCAGAGGAGGTGCCTGGATTAGAGGGTTTCAGCTACAGGGCGATTGGATAGACAAATAGAACAGATAAGGGAGAGCCAGTGGATGTGGTGTATCTGGACTTTCAAAAAGCCTTTGACAAGGTCCCACACAAGAGATTAATGTGCAATATTAGAGCACATGGTATTGGGGGTAGGGTATGTTAACGATTGAGATGAAGGAATTAAATGTAACATCTCCAAGTTTGCGAATAACACAAAGCAAGGGTGGCAGTGTGAGCTGCAAGGAGGATGCTCAGAGGCTGCAGAGTGACTTGGATAGGTTGGGTGAGTGGGCAGATGCATGGCAGATGCAGTATAATATGGATAAATGTGAGGTTATCCATTTTGGTAGCAAGAACAGGAAGGCTGATTATTTTCTGAATGGTGTCAGATTAGAAAAAGGGGAAGCGCAACGAGACCTGGGTGTGCTTGTACATCAATCACTGAAAGTAAGCATGCAGGTACAACAGGCAGTGAAGAAAGCTAATGGCATGTTGGCCTTCATTGCAAGAGGATTTGATTTTTGGAGCTAGGAGGTCATACTGGAATTGTATAGGGCCCTGATGAGACCGCACCTCGAGTATTGCATGCAATTTTGATCTCCTAAATTGAGGAAGGACATTCTTGTTATTGAGGGAGTGCAGCGTAGGTTCACCAGGTTAATTTCCGGGACTGACATATGACGAAAGAATGGGTCGACTGGGCTGGTATTCACTTGAATTTAGAAGGATGAGTGGGTATCTCATAAAATTCTTAAGGGATTGGACAGGCTAGATGTAGGAAAAATGTTCCAGATGTTGGGGGAGTCCAGAACCAGGGGTCACAATTTAAGAATAAGGGGTAGGCCATTTAGGACTGAGATGAGAAAAAACTTTTTCACCCAGAGAGTTGTGAATCTGTGGAATTCTCTGCCACAGAAGGCAGTGGAGGCCAATTCTCTGGATGTTTTCAAGAGAGAGTTAGATATAGTTCTTAGGGCTAAAGGAATCAAGGGATATGGGGAAAAGGTGGGAACGGGGTACTGATTTTGGATGGTCAGCCATAATCATATTGAATGGTGGTGCTGGTTTGAAGGGACAAATGGCCTACTCCTGCACCTATTTTCTATGTTTCTAACCCTCCTGTGGACCCTCTCCAGAGCCAGCACATCCTTTCACACAGAGAGTGGTGAATCTCTGGAACTCTCTGCCACAGAAGGTAGTCGAGGCCAGTTCATTGGCTATATTTAAGAGGGAGTTAGATGTGGTCCTTGTGGCTAAAGGGATCAGGGGGTATGGAGAGAAGGCAGGTACAGGATACTGAGTTGGATGATCAGCCATGATCATATTGAATGGCGGTGCAGGCTCGAAGGGCCGAATGGCCTACTCCTGCACCTATTTTCTATGTTTCTATGTTTCCTCAGATATGGTGTCCAAAATTGCTCCTAGTGTTCCAAATGCGGCCTGACCAGTGCCTAATAGAGCCTCAGCATTACATCCCCATGCTTCAAGCCTCCCCATCCTAAACGAGTAACTTCTACTGATTCTCAATGGAACCCTCTTTCACTCGAATCCAGCAACCGCGACTTTAGATTCAGATTCAGAGAAATTTATTGCGACAAACACCAGGGTCCAATAACATTCCTTGTTCACATGAATCTCGCAGCGTAAACAGGATACATACAGCGATGATATATACAACAATAAATATATCAGGATGAGCGCAGGACAGCAGAATGGTGAACATTTGAAGTGCAGTCAACAAAGTGCAAAAAAAAAGATAAAGTACAATAACAGAATGACTGAATGAGTCATAAAATCATAGACTCATAAAGACATACAGCCCAGAGACTGGCCCTTTTGCTCCACTTGCCCATCCTGATCAAGAAGCTCCATATACACTAGTCCCCCATGCCTGCCTTTGAATCATATCTCTCTAAATCTTTCCTATCCATGTACTTGTCCAAATGTATTTTAAATGTTGTTATAGTTCCTGCCTCAACTACGCCCTCCGGCAGATCGTTCCATATACCCACCACTCTCTACGTGAAAAGGTGGTCTCTTAGGTTTCTATTGAATCTTTCACCTCTCATCTTAAATATACAGCAGGTCCTATGCTTGCTGATTCTCTGAGTAACAGACACTGCGTTCACCCCGCCTATTCCAGATAGAGTTAAGAGAAAATTGAAGCACTTCCAGGAAGGGGATGTGTAAGAGGTGATGGGATCGGGTTTAGTTTAGACAATAGACAATAGACAATAGTTGCAGGAGTAGGCCATTCAGCTCTTCAAGCCAGCAACACCATTCACTGTGATCATGGCTGATCATCCACAATCAGTACCCTGTTCCTGCCCTCTCCCCATATCCTTTGACTCCGTTATCATTAAGAGCTCTATCCAACTCTCTCTTGATGAAAGCATCCAGAGAATTGGCCTCCACTGCCTTCTGAGGCAGAGAATTCCACAGATTCACAACTCTGGAAAAAAAGTTTTTCCTCATCTCCGTTCTAAATGGCCTACACCTTATTCTTAAACTGTGGCCCCTGCTGTGGACTATCCCAACATTTGGAACATATTTCCTGCCTCCAGCGTGTCCAAACCCTTAATAAACCTTATATGTTTCAATAAGATCCCCTCTCATTCTTCTGAATTCCAGAGTATTCCAGTTTAGTTTAGTTTAGATTAGTTTAGTTTATTATGTCACATAAAGATACAGTGAAAAGCATTTTGTTGCATGCTATCCAGTCAGAGAAAAGACTAACATGATTACAATCAAGCTATTCAGTGTACAGATACAGGATAAAGGGAATAAAGTTTGTGCAAGATAAAGTCCAGTAAAGTCTGATTAAAGATGGGCCAAGGGTCTCTAATTCAGTTGATGGTTGGACAGGACCGCTCTCTAGCTGGTGAGAGGATGGTTCAGTTGCCTGATAATAGCTGGGAAGAATTTGTCCCTGAATCTGGAGGTGTATATTTTCACACTTCTGTACCTCTTGCTGATGGGAGAGGAGAGAAGAGGAAGTAGGTCTTTAATTATGCTCGTCTTTAATTATGCTGGTCTTTAATTAACTGGTCTTTAATTATGCTCGTAGGTTCATTTTCCTCAGTGATAGGAGTGGAATTAGTCCATTCAGCCCATCAAGCCTTCTTCGCCATTCAATCAGGCCTGATCTATCTTTCCCTCTTAACCGCATTGTCCTGCCTTCTTCCCATAACCAACCCCTGACACCCGCACTAATCAAGAATCTATCTATCTCTCCTTTAAAAATAGCCATTGACGGCCTCCACAGAATTCCACAGATTCACCACTCTCTGACTAAAGAAATTCCTCCTCATCTCCTTCCTAAAGGTACGTCCTTTAATTCTGAGGCTATGACCTCTGGTCCTAGACTCTCCCACGTTCCTCTCCGCACCCACTCTATCCAGGCCTTTCACTATTCGATAGGTTTCAATGAGGTGACCCCTCATCCTTCTATACTCCAGCAAGTAGAGGCCCAGTGCCGTCAAATGCTCATCATATGCTGGTGGCCTTGCCGAGGCAACGTGAGGTGTAGATGGAGTCAATGGAAGGGAGGTTGGTTTATGTGCAGGCTGGGCTGGGCTGCGTCTTCTGAGACATTGCTTCAGAATTTTACATCAGCGACTGTACCAGAACATTCACATTTAATTTTCCAATGTCTGACTTTAAAATCTGACCTCGGTCTCGTTCCAAGCAATTGGAGTGCTCTGGGTTACCGAATTCACAGACTGTTTCACAGTCAAGTGAACTGTATGATTGCAGCATAGAATAAGGAGGATGTACAAAAGACTGCATGTCACGTAACATATTGCCATTACAAGCTTTCTCCACGTTCAAGGTTGCCCATTTTATGCTTCAGCCAAGATGATATCCCACTTTTTAGTTTAGTTTAGTTTAGAGATCCAGCGCAGAAACAGGCCCTTCGGCCCACCGGGTCCGCGCCGACCAGCGATCCTTGCACATTAACACAATCCTACACACACTAGGTGGCAATTTTTACATTCACCAAGCAAATTAACCTACAAATCTGTACGTCTTTGGAGTGTGGAAGGAAACCGAAGATCTCGGAGAAAACCCACGCAGGTCACGGGGAGAACGTACAAACTCCGTGCAGGCAGCACCCATAATCGGGATCGAACCCGGGTCTCCGGCGCTGCATTCGCTGTAAGGCAGCAACTCTACCGCTGTACCACCGTGACCGCCCTTCTGTATGTCTGAGCGCATCGTTCCACATTGCTTAGGATCGTCACCGTGAGAGATTTGGTGAGGCACGGTGGCGCAGCGGGTAGTGCCGCTGCCTCACAGCGCCAGAGACCCGGGTTCGATCCTGACTGCAGGCGCTGTCTGTACGGAGTTTGTACGTTCTCCCCGTGACCTGCGTGGGATTTCACCGGGATCTCCGGTTTTCTCCCAAATCCCAAAGAGGTGAGGATTCGGAGGTTAATCAGCTTCAGTAAATTGTCCCTAGTGTGTAGAATAGAACTAGTGTACGGGTGATTGCTGGTCAGCATGGACTTGGTGGGCCGAAGGGCCTGTTTCCAAGCTGTACTTCTAAAACTAAACCTGAAACTAAAATGCTCGCAGATCCCAAAGGTTTTGCTCACGGATACTTCAGTCACTTGCCCTTCCCATTTTCCTCAGAATAAGATTGAGAGGAATAGATCGGGTAAACACACAGTCTCTTGCTCAGAGTTGGGGAATCGAGAACCAGAGGACATAGGTTTAAGGTGAGGTGGGGGGGGAGAAGATTTAATAGCAACCTGAGGCATTAGTTTTTCACACAAAGGTTTGGTGGGTACATGGAACGAGCTGCCTGAGGAGGTAGATGAGGCAGATGCTTAAGAAAAATTTGGACAGGTACGAGGATAGGAAAGGTTTAGAGGGATGTGGATAGGAAAGGTTTAGAGGGTACTAGTCGGTGGAGGCGCTGCAAGCCGGCAGCCCTGTCAGCAGCGTGTTCGTTTTTTCAACATTTTTTATTTTTTTAGTGTGTTTTAATGTATGTTTTTAATGTTTCTTTGTGTGTCTTGTGTGGGGGGTGGTGTGGGGGGGGTAAGGGGAAACCGTTTTGGCCGCCTCCTCCAAGGAGAGGCGACATTTTCCACGTTGCCTCCCCTGTGGCCTAACATCGAGGATCGGGCGGCCTTTCCCGGAGACGCCTGGGGCTTCAGCGGCAGGCGCAGCGCGGACTCTCGGCGTGGAGCGGGCCCGCGGCAGCCTGAAGCCGCGGTCTGCAGAACTCCAGCTGGCATGGCGTCCACAGCCTGGGATCCCTCGTGGGGACCCGGGAGGAGAAGAAGCTCCGACATCCGGCCTGCGGCCAACTTCTACCGCGGGCCCGGCGGGACTAGTGTAGATAGGACATGTGGGCAAGTTGGGCTGGAGGGAGTGGGAAAAACAGGCCCTCTACATATTGCCTGAGGAAACTATTCTGAACACATCTGATAAATTCCAACCTATCTAAGCCCTTGGCACTATGACAGCCCCATTCAATATAGGGAAAGTTAAAATCCCTGTGTAATCAAACCTTATTCGTCTTGCAGCCGCCTACAATCTTCTTCTCAAATTTCCTCCCTGATTCCTAAGTGAACTGTAATTTCCTCCACATAAACCTTTAGGCAGATTGAATTTTCTTTATTATTAATCCAGCCCCTCCCAGAAGACTGCAACTTAGAACCCTTAGTGCTGACTCTATTACCTGTAAAGTGCTTAGCGATGATGAATGGAATCGATTGATGCAGCGTGGAAACAGGACCTTCGGCCCAACTTGCCCACACCTGCCGACATGTCCCAGCTACACTTGTCCCACCTGCACGAGTTTGGTCCATATCCCCCCAAACCTGTCCCATCCATATACCTGGCTAACTGTTTCTTAAACGTTGGGATAGTCCCAGCCTCAACTACCTCCTCTGGCAGCTTGTTCCATTCACCCACCACCCTCTGTGTGAAAATGTTACCCCTCAGATTCTTATTAAATCTTTTCCCCTTCACTATAAACCTATGTCCTCTGGTCCTCGATTCCCCTACTCTGGGCATCCACCTGATCTATTCATAGAAACATAGACATAGAAAATAGGTGCAGGAGTAGGCCATTCTAACTCCCTCTTAAATATAGCCAATGAACAGGCCTCAACTACCTTCTGTGGCAGAGAGTTCCAGAGATTCACCACTCTCTGTGTGAAAAATGTTTTTCTCATCTCGGTCCTAAAGGATTTCCCCTTTATCCTTAAACTGTGACCCCTTGTTCTGGACTTCCCCAACATCGGGAACAATCTTCCTGCATCTAGCCTGTCCATCCCCCAAAGAATTTTGTAAGTTTCTATAAGATCCCCCCTCAATCTCCTAAATTCTAGCGAGTACAAGGCGAGTCTATCCAGTCTTTCTTCATATGAAAGTCCTGACATCCCAGGAATTCCTCTCATGTGCTCTAGCCTCACGGGTCTTGCACATATTCAGGTTTATTATTCAGATCGTATTAGATCCAACCTAGTCAATCCAGTCAACTAGATCCTAGATCCGAAGTAGAGATGGTTGAAAACTTCGAATTCCTGGCAGTCAATATCACCAACAACTCCTCCTGGGCCACACGACGACCAAGATAGCACACCAACAACTCTACTTCCTTCACATTCCTCAGGAAGTTCGGTATGTTCCCAACAACTCTCACCAACTTCTACAGCTGCACCGTAGACAGCATTTTATCGGGATGCATCACAGCTTGGTTTGGGAACAGCTCCATCCAAGACCGCAAGAAATCGCAGTATATTGTGGACGTAGTCCAGACCATCGCGCAAACCAACCTCCCTTTTAATTGACTCCATTTAACCCCCGTCCCACTTACGTGTCCTTGGCACAATAATTACGCTAACCTCGTGGGATGCGACGGTCCCACAAAGGTCGCACGCGTCATCATGCGCCCGCACAGCCTTCTGGAGCGCGTGACGTCATTTGAAGATGGACACAAAATGCTGGAGTAACTCAGCGGGACCGCAGCATCTCTGGAGAGAAGGAATGGGTGACGTTTTGTGTCGAGACTCTTCTTCAGTCTGGAAGAAGGGTTTTGACCTGAAAAGTCACCCATTACTTCTCTCCAGAGATGCTGCCGGTCCCGTTGAGTTACTCCAGCATTTTGGGTCTAACTTCACTTTTCTTGGCCCCGCTCTGGGAGTAAAAGTGGGGGCGGATTTGGACCGCAACGGGCGTGAGCCCCAATTCGGTGATCGTTTGCCTGCTTCTGCTGCTGTTGGAGGTGATACGTTGCGTTGCGCCAGGGTCTTGGGCCTGTCCCACTTTGGCCGGCAGTTATGCGACAGGCCGTTGGCACGTGCGAAGATTTCGTTTGCTACAAAAATTTCGGAGCCCCGCGCGATGTCGCGCACAACTACATACCCCTCCGCACTTCTCAGTGGGACCGGCCCCGCGCGGCCACACGATGCCCGTGCGCCCCAAGGCGACGACGAGGTTGCGTAATTTGCGTGCCGATGACACGTAAGTGGAACTGGCCCTTTACACCTCACGCTGCCCCGGCAAGGCCAGCAGCATAATTAAGGATGAGTCGCACCCTGGCCACTCCCTCTTCTCCCCTCTCCCCTCTCCCCCTTGGACAAAAGGTATAGAAATGTGAAAACGCACCTCCAGATTCGGGGACGGTTTCTTCCCAGCTGTTATCTGGCAACTGAACCATCCTACCCACAACCAGGCTGGAAAGCACACAACAAAAAGGTGTTTCACTGTACTTCGGTACACGTGACAATAAACTAAAATGAAATTGGGCACAGCCACATGACAAACGCACACAACCATGTTCCCTACAGATCTAGGAATGTCTAGATCTAAACAGATCTAAACTACGCTCCCCCCCCCCCCCCCCCCGTGCTCCCACACACACACCACTACTACTTTTTTCCCTCTGACTTCACAATCTGCAATTTCTCTCCTCCAATACAATCAGTCTGAAGAGCGACCCGACCATTCCATGCTCCCCCAGAGACGCTGCCTGACCCGCCGAGTTACTCCAGCACTTTGTGTACCTTGGATGGCAAGCTTGACATTACCTGATCTGTAGGAAACATGGTTGTATGCGTTTGTCGTGTGTGTGGGCTCAGTTTCACTTTAGTGTATTGTCACGTGTCCCGAGGTACAGTGCGCCGCGTGCTAACCACTCAACGGAAAGACAATACATCATCGCAATCGAGCCGTCCGCAGTGTACACACACATGACAAAGGGAATAACGTTTAGTGCAAGATGAAGTCGAATAGGGTCCGATTGAAGATAGTCCGCGGGTCTGCAATGAGGTAGATAGTAGCTCAAGACTGCTCTCTAGTTGGAGAAGGGATGGTTCAGTTGCCTGGCTCTCCTCTGCTCTAATGCAATCACCAACTTCACCAATGGGCGTCCATATAGTGAAAGGCACGGATAGAGTGGCTGTAGGGAGGCTGATAGAGAGGCTGAATGGCCTGATTCTGCTCCTACCACTTATGACCTTATGAACACTCGCAACAACAACCTCTGGCTCAACATCACCAAAGCCCGCTGAGTTTCTCCAGCATTTCTGTTTACCTTCGATAGATGCTGCCTCACCCGCTGAGTTTTTCCAGCATTTTCGTCTACCTAGGGAGACCAGTGTCGGTTTCCATGAGACCACAAAGTGCTGGAATAACTCAGCGGGTCAGGCAGCATCTCTGGAGGACATGGATGGGTGACCCTTCAGGCCGGGACACTTCATTGTCCATTTGGAACAAGGGCTGTTCGACGTAACCGACAAAATGGCAGACATAGCTTTTAGCCAAAGTCCTATGAAGCCGCAGTATGAATTCCTTACTCTTATACTCAAAGCCCCGACTTATGAATGCAAAGCACACAATACGCATCAGTAACTAACAGGACTTGCTATTGCAACTCGTGCTACTCAATTAGTTGCTATGACAAGACTAATAAATCAGTATCTGTGGGCTCTTGTTCGGCTCAGTGGATCGCACTCTCACCTCTGAGCTAGAAGGTTGCAGGTTCAAATCCCACTCCAGGCACTCAAGCTGAGGCTGCTTCATGGAGGTGGCACGAGGGAGTGCTGCACTGTCATGAGTTCAGTCTTTCATGTCAGATATTAGACTAAAAGCCCAGTCTGCTCTTTCCCAAATGGCCCTCACCATCATCCACAACGATCACCTCCACGTCAACTCCTAATGGTTCAGAGAAACATAGAGCATAGACAAAAGCCTTCTCCCCATATCCCCTTGATTCTGCTAGCCCTAAGAGCTCTATCTAACTCTCTTTTGAATGCATCCAGTGAATTGGCCTCCACTGCCTTCTGTGGCAGAGAATTCCACAAATTCACAACTGTCTAGGTGAAAGGTTTTTCCCTCATCTCAGTCCCAAATGGCCCGCCCCTTATTCTTAAACTGTGACCCCTGGTTCTGGACTCCCCCAACATCAGGAACATTTTTCCTTCATCTAGCATGTCCAATCACTTAAGGCTTTTGTATGTTTCTATAAGATAACCTCTCATCCTGCTAAACTCCGGTGAACACAAAGAGTCTGAAGAAGGGTTTCGGCCCGAAACTTTGCCTATTTCCTACGCTCCATAGATGCTGCTGCACCCGCTGAGTTTCTCAAGCATTTTTGTGTACCTCCAGTGAACACAAGCCCAGTCGACCCACCCTGCATATTCTGAAGTCATGTCCTCTTGTTTGAATCTTCCCTATTCTCAAAGGGAAAAGCTTGATCACATCAACTCTGTCTATCCCTCTCATCATTTAAAGACCTCTATCAAGTCCCCCCTTAACCTTCTGCGCTCCAGAGAATAAAGACCCAACTTATTCAACCTATCTCTGTAACTTAGTTGTTGAAACCCAGGCAACATTCTAGTAAATCTCCTCTGTACTCTCTCTATTTTGTTGACATCCTTCCTATAATTGGGCGACCAAAATTGTACACCATACTCCAGATTTGGTCTCACCAATGCCTTGTACAATTTTAACATTACATCCCAGCTTCTATACTCAATGCTCTGATTATAAAGGCTAGCATACCAAAAGCTTTCTTTACCACCCTATCTATATGAGATTCCACCTTCAAGGAACTATGCACGGTTATTCCCAGATCCCTCTGTTCAACTGTATTCTTCAATTCCCTACCATTTATCATGTACGTCCTATTTTGATTTGGTTAGGGTTGTATCCACCCTTGTGTCTCCAACTGGTGATCTTGGTCACTCAGCGTGGAGGCAGGCCAGTGGAAACAGGGAGTGGCATGGGAAACTCTGGGAAGGTTGAGGAAAGAAACATGTGTTCAAGAAGGAACTGCAGATGCTGGAAAATCGAAGGTACACAAAAATGCTGGAGAAACTCAGCGGGTGCAGCAGCATCTATGGAGCGAAGGAAATAGATAACGTTTCGGGCCGAAACCCTTCTTCAGACTGATAGGGGGTGGCGGGGAGAAGGAAGGAGAAAGGAGGAGGAGGAGCCCGGGGGCTGGGGGATGGGAGGAGACAGCCCGAGGGCTGAGGAAGGGGAGGAGACAGCAAGGGCTAACAAAATTGGGAGAATTCGATGTTCATGCCCGCCGGATGCAGGCTCTCCAAACGGAATATGAGGTGCTGTTCCTCGAATTTCCTGTGTTGCTCACTCTGGCAATGGAGGAGACCCAGGAGGAGACCCAGGACAGAGAGGTCGGATTGGGAATGGGAGGGGGAGTTGAAGTGCTGAGCCACCGGGAGGTCAGGTAGTTCTTGCGGACCGAGCGGAGGTGTTCGGCGAAACGATCGCCCAACCTCCGCTTAGTCTCCCCGATGTAGATCAGCTGACATCTAGAGCAGCGGATGCAGTAGTTGAGGTTGGAGGAGATACAGGTGAACCTCTGTCGCACCTGGAAGGACTGCTTGGGTCCTTGAATGGAGTCGAGGGGGGAGGTAAAGGGACAGGTGTTGCATTTCTTGCGGTTGCGGAGGAAAGAAACATAACAGGTGGCTGTGTGTGCCACCGGCGATGATTTAATGGAGCCGTCCTTCCAGAGAAGGAGGGAAAATAATTAAGGGAGAAATTAAGTTCCAATTTAGCCAAGAGCAAATGTACTGAATTTTGAAAAATAACAATGATGTGTAAAACTCTTAAATAGCGCTGTGAATAATGAGGTCTCTGGCAGATCGTTGAGTCTGATCTGCTAATGAGATGCCATTACCCACAAGATTTCTATCTGATGGAATGATATATTAAAGAAAGGGGAGGAAGCCAACTGTGCGAAAGGTCACTGTGCTACTGGATCTGATTCCTTATAAACGGTAAAGGATATCCTCAGATGAGTTACTGATGCAGTCTATTTAAAGGGCTGGGATGGCTTCTGCGAAGGGTATTCCATCCTCGAGAGGTTCAGATTGGAATAAGGTGCCCTGGATGTCATAAGGTCACAAGGAATAGGAGTAGAATTAGGCCATTCGGCCCACCAAGACTCCTCCGCCATTCAATCATAGAAAACATAGAAAATAGGTGCAAGAGGAGGCCATTCGGCCCTTCGAGCCAGCACCGCCATTCATTGTGATCATGGCTGATCGTCCC
Organism: Amblyraja radiata; assembly: GCF_010909765.2. Taxonomy (NCBI): domain Eukaryota; kingdom Metazoa; phylum Chordata; class Chondrichthyes; order Rajiformes; family Rajidae; genus Amblyraja; species Amblyraja radiata. The sequence continues at coordinate 175,908,320 of NC_045956.1, forward strand.
CTGTCAATAACCCGTGCCTGTCTTCTCCCCATATCCCTTGACTCCACTAGCCCCTAGAGCTCTATCTAACTCTGGCTGATCTATCTCACCCTCCTAACCCCATTCTCCTGCCTTCTCCCCATAACTTCTGACGCCCGTACTAATCAAGAATCTATCTATCTCTGCCTTAAATATATCCACTGATGTGGCCTCCACAGCCTTGTGTGGCAAAGAATTCCACAGATTCACCACCCTCTGCCTAAATAAATTCCTCCTCCAATATATGTTTATATATAGAGCAGCAGATGGCCGGGAATGGATCATCTCATTGTCATCAAGGCATTCAGACACAGTGGGTATCAGATATAGGATACCCACAGAGGGATCCAATGTACTCACAACATTGAAATAGACAGGAAATGGGTGGGAAGGCTCGACAGGTCGTGCAATCTTTAGTTTAGTTTAGTTTGGTTTAGAGATACAGCGCGGAAACAGGCCCTTTGGCCCACGGAGTCCACGCTGACCAGCGATCCCCGCACACTAGCACCATACTACACACTGGGGACAATTTACAAACTTTACTGAAACCAATCAACCTACAAACCTGTAGGCCTTTTGGAGTGTGGGAGCCTTTTGGAATGTGCATCATTTGTGGCACCCTTTATCCCAACTCCTCCATGCCGATCAAGATGCCCCATCTACGCTAGTCCTACCTGCTCGCGTTTGGCCCATATCCCTCTAGACCTTTCCCATCCAAGCTGCTGTCCAAATGTCTTTTAGATGACTCCTGTATATCATCTCAGTTGTCTATTTCCATACACGTTGTACTTAATCTGGCATTGTGTTTATGCATATTGATCATTTACTGAACCGTGTGCAAAGGAAGCATTACACTGTAGCCCGGGACATGTGATAATAGAGAACCATTGGGTGGCGCTGCTTGTGGAGTTGCCACCCTACAGTGCCAGAGACTCTGACCACGGGTGCTGTCTGTGCCGGAGTTTGCACGTTCTCCCCGTGACCGCATGGGTTTTCTCCGGGTGCTCCGGTTTCTTCCCACATTCCGAGGACCTGCAGGTTTGTAATTTAATTGGCTTTGGTAAAAAATTCTAAATTGTCCCCAGCGTGTGTAGGATAGATAGTGTTAGTGTATGGGGTGATCGCTGGTCGGCGCTGGACTCGGCGGGTCAAAGGTCCTGTTTTTGCGCCATATTTCTAAACTAGTTTTAGTTTAGTTTAGAGATACAGCGCGGAAACAGGCCATTCAGCCCACCGTGTTCGCGCCGACCAGCGATGCCCGTACACTAAAGGGCCTGTCCCACTGTACAAGGTAATTCAAGAGTTCTCCCGAGTTTCCCCTGATTCAAACTCGGAGATTTACGGTAATAGCCACTCGTAAGTACTCGGGGCTCTCGTGGACATTTTTCAACATGTTGAAAAAACTTCCCAAGTACTTGCTGTTAACATTACAAGCCGCTAAGAGACGTCCCGAGCTCTGACATACCCGCTACGTACATTCTACGTACAAGTTTGATTTTTTTTAAACTCGGGAAAGCTCTTGGGTAAACTCATATAGTGGGACAGGCCCTTAACACTACCCTACACACACTAGGGACAGTTTTACAGTTATATCAAGCCAATTAACCTACAAACCTGTACGTCTTTGGAGTGTGGGAGTAAACCGATGATCTCGGAGAAAACCCAAACGGTCACGTGGAGAACGTACAAACTCTGTCCAGTCAGCGCCTGTAGTCGGGTCAAACTCGGGTCTCCGGTGCTGTAAGGCAGCAACTCTAACCCTGCGCCACAGTGCCACCTATAAACTAAACTGAACTAAACTAAACTAAACTCAACTAAATTAAACATTAAACATGAGTTTGCAGGAAATGGAAGGTTATGGATCACCTGGAGGCAGGAGATTAATGTAATTACATTATGCCCGACATGGACATTGTGGGCCCAAGGGCCTGAGCCTGATCAATGTTCTATGATTCTGTTATTCTATAAAGTAATAAAGATTGGATTCAAGTGGAGCTTTTTACGATACTCCCAAATCATCTGTTAGAATGAGATTTGTGTCAAGTTTCTCTGGAAGGCTACTCACATAATGAAACTTCGTCAGGTAAGAATATGTGTGAATCTGTCAATTGACCGCAATGCCCATCTGACATGGACAGAGTTTATTCTTAGTTTAGTTTAGAGATACAGTGTGGAAACAGGCCCTTCGGCCCACCGAGTCCCCACAGACCAGCGTTCCGCGCACACTGACACGATCCTGCACACACACTAGGGCCAATTTCACACTCATACCAAGCAAACTAACCGACAGACCTGCACGTCTTTGGAGTGTGGGAGGACACTGAAGATTTTGGAGACATCCCACGCGGTCACGGGTAGAACGTACAAACTCCGTGCAGACAGCACCTGTAGTCGGGATCGAACCCTGGTCTCTGGTGTTGCATGCGTTGTAAGGCGACAACTCTACCGCTGCGCCACGGTGTCTGTCTTCTCATTGTCTTTGTTGGTTGATAATCAGTTACATCGTTATGATGGCCATTGTGTTTCAGCCTGGAGGTTTGATGAGCAGAAACCTCATTAGATTTCAAATACCAAACACCATGTGATATTAAGGAGAATAATTTATCATGAACAAACGACAGGATTCATAAAAATTGCAGAGATCTTGTGTTGGTAGATCTAAGGAAATAGGCGATGTTTCGGGTCGATATCCTTCTTCAGACTGATGTGAGGATGGTGGGGGGGGGGGGGGGGGGGGAGAAGTAACAAAGAGGCGGAGAGAGGGCTGAGGGAGAGGGAGGAGAAAGCAAGGACTACCTGAAATTGGAGAAGTCAATGTTCATGCCGCTGGGGTGTAAACTGCCCAAGCGAAATATGAGGTGCTGCTCCTCCAATTTACGGTGGGCCTCACTCTGGCCATGGAGGAGGCCCAGGACAGAAAGGCGGGATTCGGAATGGGAGGGGGAGTTGAAGTGCTGAGCCACCGGGAGATCAGGTTGGTTATTGCGAACCGAGCAGAGGTTTGGGCGAAGTGATCGCCAAGCCTCCGCTTGGTCTCACCGATGTAGAGCAGTTGACACCTAGAGCAGCGGGTGCAATAGATGAGGTTGGAGGAGATTAACTTCTGCCTCACCTGGAAAGACTGCTAGGGTCCTTGAATGGATTCAAGGGGGGAGGTAAAGTGACAAGTGTAGCATTTCCTGCGGTTGCAAGGGAGAGTGCCAGGAGAGGGGGTGGTTTGTGTGGGAAGGGACGAATGGACCAGGGAGTTATGGAGGGAGCGGTCTCTGCGGAATCCAGACAGGGGAGGAGATGGAAAAATGTGGCCAGTGGTTGGATCCCGTTGGAGGTGGCGAAAATGTCGGAGGGTTATTTGTTGTACGGGACGGATGGTAGGGTGGAAGGTGAGGACAAGGGGGACTCTGCCCTTGTTACAAGTGGGGGGATGGTCGTCACCTATTTCCTTCGCTCTCTAGATGCTGCCTCACCCGCTGAATTTCTGCAGCATTTTTGTCTCCCATCCCCCCACTCAATCAATATGAGGTGCTGTTCCCCCAATTTGCGAGTGGCCTCACTCTGACAGTGGAGGAGGCCCAGGGCAGAAAGGCCAGTGTGGGAATGGAACGGGCAGTTAAAGTATTTGGTAACCGGGAGATCATGTAGGTCAAGGCAGACTGAGCGAAGGTGTTCAGCAAAACAATGTGTGTGTGTGTGTGTGTGTGTGTGTGTGTGTGTGTGTGTGTGTGTGTGTGTGTGTGTGTGTGTGTGTGCGTGTGTGTGCGTGTGTGTGCGTGTGTGTGCGTGTGTGTGCATGTGCGTGTGTGGGTATGTGTGTGTGCGTGTGTGGGTAGGTGTGCGTGTGTGTACGTTTGTGTATGTGTGTGTGTGTGTGTATAGGTGTGTGTGTGCGTGTGTGTGTGTGTGTGTGCATGTAACGTGTGTGTGTGTTATATTATGTTGTCTACAGTGCACTATGTTGACATATTCTGTCGTACTGCTGCAGGTTAGAATGTCATTGTTCTGTTTGGGACACACAACAATAAAACACCCTCGACTCTTGTTTCAACCTTGGGTGTAACCATGATTAGTGTGACCCCATCTTTCTGCTACGATGCAGGAAAATGCAAATTGATCCACTTTGGCAGCAGCAAAATAAAACTAAGCTTTTCGACTAAGTGGTGAAAAATTGCAGAGCTCAGAGGAGCAGAGGGAGCGGGGTGCCTCAGTGAATGAATTTGCAAAAGGCCAGGCTGCAGGTGCAATAAGTAATTAGAAGAACTAACAGAATGGTATTGTTTATTACTCTGGGAAATTAGTGCAGAAGTAGGGAGGTGATTCTTCATTTATTGAGGGCATGGGATGTGACCTCCTTTTGTGCACAGTTTGGCTTTTTTATTTAAGGATGGATGTAAATGGGTTGTAAGCTGTTCAAAGAAGGTCACTCCACCTTTTTGTGCCTGCAGTTCCTTCCTACACATTTCGTACTTTAGTTTAGTTTAGTTTAGAGAACATACACATTAGAGTTTGGAAACAGGCCCTTTGGCCCAACGAGTCCACACCGACCAGTCATCCCCGCACACTAACACTATCCTACACACACTAGGGCCAATTTACAATTATACCAAAACCAATCAGCCTACAGACCTGCACGTCTTTGGAGTGTGGGAGGAAACCAGAGCACCCGGGGAAAACCCATTCATGTCACGGGGAGAACGTACAAACTCCGTACAGACAGCACCCGTAGTCAGGATTGAACCCGGGTCTCTGGCGCTGCACCACCGAGCCACCTCCCGTACTGTATGTAAAATGGGTGGATATTTTATGCGTAGAATTTGGACAGGCTAGGTTTTATCTACTGGAGTTTAGAAGAATGAGACACCATGAAAGATATAAGATGTTGAGGGGCCTTAACAGGCTGGATGTAGAGACGATGTTGCCTTTTGTGGGGGAATCTGGAACTACAGGCCGTTGTTTAAAAATAAGGGGCAGAAGAACAGAGACACAAACGTACGCACATACACATGCGCGCACAAACACATATACATGCGTGCACAAACACATACACATGCGTGCACAAACACATACACATGCTGACACACGCACATACCAACACACACACACACACACACACACACACACATATACTGACACATGCACACACACACATACACACACACATGCACACACACATGCACACACACACACACATGCACACACACATGCACACACACACATACGCCGACAAACGCACACGCACATACCAACACACACACACACACACACATACGCTGACACACGCACACACACACATATGCCGACACATGCACACACACATGCACACACACACACACACATGCACACACACACACACATGCACACACACACAGACATGCACACACACATGCACACACACACACATGCACACACACACACACATTCACACACACACACACACACACACATATTCACACACACACACACACACACACACATGCACACACACATGCACACACACACACATGCACACACATTCACACACACACACACACACATGCACACACATGCACACACACACACACACACACACACACACACACACACACACACACACACACACACATGTACACACACATGCACACACACTCAGCCATGCACACACACATGCACACACACACATGCACACACACACACATACACATACGCTGACACATGCACATACACACACATGCACACACACACACATGCAGACACACACACACATGCACACACACATGTACACACACATGCACACACACATGCACACACACACACACACACATGCACACACACACACACACACATGCACACACACATGCACACACACACACACACATACACATACGCTGACACATGCACATACACACACATGCACACACAAACACATGCACGCACACATGCATGTGCACACACACTCACACACACACACACACACACACACACACACACACACACACACACACACACATGCACGTGCACACACACACACACACACACACACACACACATGCACGTGCACACACACACACACACACACACACACACACACACACACACACACACACACACACACACACACACATGCACGTGCACACACACACACACTCACACACACACACACACACACACACACACACACACACACACACTCACACACACGCGCACACACTCACACATTGACGCACATGCATACAAATATCCAATGTCCTTGTACACACAGCCCTTGCTGCTGTGTGTTTACTGTGCTGACTGCTATGCCATCTGCACACAGTGTCAATGCCCAGCAAGAAGAGCAGAAGCCATCACTGATGGAGAGGGATCACTTACCTTCTACAAAGAGCCTGTGGCCATTAGAGCAGCTCCAGCTATTAAGGGCAGGTTGAATCCTGCAGCACTCAGACCCACTTTGTAGCCGTGTTCAATCACCTTGCCAAACTGCAACCTCATTTAAATGGCATGAATCAAAGTGTTGGAACAGTCGCTGTCCATTAAATAATAGATTAACAAAAGTGAGTAAATATTGAAAGGAAATGATTTATCTCTCTGCTCAGCATGCCCAAAGTTGCAGGCTCACGATGAGCTGAAGATCGTAGATCAAACTCGACTGATGAGACTAAATGTGCAGGAAGGAACTGCAGATGCTGGTTTATACCAAACATAGACACAAAGTGCTGGAGATTCGATATGTCAGAGAGGACTCTCTTACACTTCTACAGGTGTACAGTAGAGAGCATTTGTCTGGTTGCATCATGGCCTGGTTCAGCAACTTGAACGCCCAGGAGCAAAGAAGACTGTATTTCTCCCCTGCCATCGGGAAGAACCTGGCTCTCAACACCAGCAAGACCAAGGAACTGATTGTGGACTTTGGTAGGGGAAGGATGAGGACCCACAATCCTGTTCATATCAATGGGACGATGGTGGAGAGGGTGAATAATTTCAAATTCCTGGGCGTGCATATATCAGAAGATCTTTCCTGGACCCAGCACACCGATGCAATTGTAAAGAAGGCACATCAGCGACTCTACTTCCTGAGAAGATTACGGAGATTCGGCATGTCGAAGAGGATTCTCCTAAACATCTACAGGTGCGCGGTAGAGAGTATTCTGACTGGTTGCATCGTGGCCTGGTTCGGCAGCTTGAACATCCAGGAGCGAAAAAGACTACAAAATGTTGTGACCACTGCCCAGTCCATCACGGGCTCTGACCTCCCCACCGTCTAAGGGATCTATCGTAGTCGCTGCCTCAAAAAGGCAGCCAAAATCATCAAGGACCCCCACCATCCTGGCCACACACTCATCTCACCGCTGCCATCAGGAAGAAGGTACAGGAGCCTGAAATCTGTCCCACTTGGGCGTCATTTGCGTGTCATATACGCGACGGGCCGGTAGTGACTGATGTGCGATGGTCGCGAGCAAATCACGCGTCATCATGCGTCAGCACAGCCGTCTGGTGCTGGTGACGTCATTAGAATACCCTGCTTCCCTATTCTGCATCATGCCCATCATGGAAGAACTACAGATGTTATTGCTACAGCAACAACAGAGACGTCTGTTAGCAGCAGCCCTCATACTTACAGACCAGCCAGGCAGGAGTACAACACGAAAGGCCAGCAAGAAACCCAGGAAGAGTGGGCAAGGTTAGAGGTTACATGACACGTAAAAGGTGGGACGACTGCGTATGGGTGGCGCGCAGCGTCGCATGTTTATGGACGTTGGCGCACGGTGACCACACCACGCGATACACGTGTGAAGTCGGGATGTCAGCATGCGATGCCAATGCGTCAGCGTGCGTAAGCGATACGTCACGCGGGTGGCGCCCGAGAATTTCGGTACACTACAAAATCCTGGAGCGCCGCGCGATACAGCGCGCCACTACATGCGATTCCACGCCTCACCATGCGCTATGCGCTTGTCACCCACGCGCCCCCCACGCGTCACGAAGCGTCGACCAATTTTCTATATGATGCGTAAATTAGGCGCAAATGACGCCCAAATGGTACAGGGCCTAACGTCCAGGTTCAGGAACAGCTTGTTCCCTACAGCCATCAGGCTAGTAAACACAACAACAAATAAGCTCTGAGCTGTGAACTGCAAAAGTCTATTATTGCACTATATTTGTTATTTGTCGAACTTTTTTCTTCTCTTCCCCCATTATGTACTATGTTTACATATTCACATATTCTGTTGCGCTGCAGCAAGTAAGAATTTCATTGTCCTATCCGGGGCATATGACAATGATACACTCTTGACTCTTGAGCCTGAAAACTGTAATGTCCAGGTTCAGAAACAGATTCTTCCCTACAGCCATCAGGCTATTAAACACTACAATCTTAAAATAAGCTCCAAACTACATCGACTTGGGATAATTGTCTTTGTCTTTTAGCACTCTTATTGTTTGTTTGTTCTTTACAAGTATGTGTGTGTGTGTGTGTGTATACAAACACACTGAACTTTTTTTCCTCATTTATTATATTGTTTACAGTGTACTATGTTTACACATTGTGTTGTGCTGCTGCAAGTAAGAATTTCATTGTTCTGGGACAAATTACAACAAAACACTCTTGCCTCCCTCTTCTCTTCAGTTTAGTTTATTGTCACGTGTACCGAGGTACAGTGAAAAGCTTTTGTTGCATGCTAGCCAGTCAGCAGAAAGACAATACATGATTACAATTGAGCCATTTACAATTGACAGTCATATGCCGAGAGAATGGAGCAGCTGGGCTTGTATACTCGGGAATTTAGAAGGATGAAAGGGAATCTTATTGAAACATAAAAGATTATTGTAGCTATACATTTTGCTTGCTATACCTTGCACTAAACATTAAACCCTAAACTTCACCTTGTTTAGTGCAAGGTAAAGCCAGCAAAGTCCGATCAAGGACAGTCTGAGGGACACCAAAGAGGTAGACAGTAGTTCAGGACTGCTCTCTGGTTGTGGAACGATGATCTTGAGTAACTCAGCGGCTCAGGCAGCATCTCTGGAGAAAAAGGAATAGGTGACATCTTCGGTAGACAAAAGTGCTGGAGAAACTCAGCGGGTGAGGCAGCATCTATGGTGGCGAAGGAAATAGGCAATGTTTCGGGCCGAAACCCTTCTTCAGTCTGAAGAAGGGTTCTGACCCGAAACGTCACCCATTCCTTTTCTCCAGAGATGCTGCCTGATCCGCTGAGTTACTCCAGCACTTTGTGTCTCTCTTTGGCTGAGGAGAAAGTACCCGAATGGCTCAGCTAACACTTAAATCCACTTCAGCAACAATGGACTCTACGATTATATCTCAGGGATCAACTACCTTACCTGATAAAATGAGCAGAGGCACTGTTGCAAGTAGAGTCATAGAATCATAACCATATAACCATATAACCATATAACAATTACAGCACGGAAACAGGCCATCTCGGCCCTACAAGTCCGTGCCGAACAACTTTTTTCCCTTAGTCCCACCTGCCTGCACTCATACCATAACCCTCCATTCCCTTCTCATCCATATGCCTATCCAATTTATTTTTAAATGATACCAACGAACCTACCTCCATCACTTCCACTGTAAGCTCATTCCACACCGCTACCACTCTCTGAGTAAAGAAGTTCCCCCTCATGTTACCCCTAAACTTCTGTCCCTTAATTCTGAAGTCATGTCCTCTTGTTTGAATCTTCCCTATTCTCAAAGGGAAAAGCTGATCCACATCAACTTTGTCTATCCCTCTCATCATTTTAAAGACCTCTATCAAGTCCCCCCTTAACCTTTTGCGCTCCAGAGAATAAAGACCTAACTTATTCAACCTTTCTCTGTAACTTAGTTGTTGAAACCCAGGCAACATTCTAGTAAATCTCCTCTGTACTCTCTCTATTTTGTTGACATCCTTCCTATAATTGGGCGACCAAAATTGTACACCATACTCCAGATTTGGTCTCACCAATGCCTTGTACAATTTTAACATTACATCCCAGCTTCTATACTATAATCATATAGCATGAAACATAGAAACATAGAAAATAGGTGCAGGAGGAGGCCATTTGTCCCTTCGAGCCAGCACCACCATTCATTGTGATCATGGCTGATCGTAAACATGGAAAATACATGGAAACAGGCCCTTCTGCCCAACTTGTCCATGCCCACCAAGGTGTCACATCTAAGTAAACCCACCAGCCTGCATTGGCCTATATCCCTTTAAACATTTCCTATCCATGTACCTGTCCAAGTGTCCAAGTGAGTTGAGTATAGGAGCAAGGAGGTCCTACTGCAGTTGTACAGGGCCCTAGTGTGACCACACCTGGAGTATTGTGTGCAGTTTTGGTCTCCTAATTTGAGGAAGGACATTCTTGCTATTGAGGGAGTGCAGCGTGGGTTAACAAGGTTAATTCCCGGGTATCTTATTGAAACATAAAAGATTATTAAGGGTATGGACACGCTAGAGGCAGGAAACATGTTCCCGATGTTGGGGGAGTCCAGAACCAGGGGCCACAGTTTAAGAATAAGGGGTAAGCCATTTCGAACGGAGACAAGGAAACACTTTTTCACACAGAGAGTTGTGAGTCTGTGGAATTCTCTGCCTCAGAGGGCGATGGAGGCCGGTTCTCTGGATACTTTCAAGAGAGAGCTAGATCGGGCTCTTGAAGATAGCGGAGTCAGGGGATATGGGGAGAAGGCAGGAACGGGTTGTGGATGATCAGCCATGATCACATTGAATTTGGTGCTGGCTCGAAGGGCCGAATGGACCTATCCTGCACCTATTTGTCTATTGCCTATTGTCTTTCAACAGCAGCGTAGGACTCTATTCCTTGGAGCGCAGGAGTATGAGGAGTGATCTTCTTCTTCTGTCGAATGTCTTTTAGACCTGCAGCTCCGTTGAGGCGAGCCAGGCCAACATAGAAACATAGAAAACATAGAAAATAGGTGCAGGAGTAGGCCATTCGGCACTTCGAGCCTGCACCGCCATTCAATATGATCATGGCTGATCATCCAACTCAGTATCCTGTACCTGCCTTCTCTCCATACCCCCTGATCCCTTTAGCCACAAGGGCCACATCTAACTCCCTCTTAAATATAGCCAATGAACTGGCCTCAATTACCTTCTGTGGCAGAGAATTCCAGAGATTCACCACTCTCTGTGTGAAAAATGTTTTTCTCATCTCGGTCCTAAAAGATTTCCCCCTTATCCTTAAACTGTGACCCCTTGTTCTGGACTTCCCCAACATCGGGAACAATCTTCCTGCATCTAGCCTGTCCAACCCCTTAAGAATTTTGTAAGTTTCTATAAGATCCCCCTCAATTTTCTAAATTCTGGCGAGTACAAGCCGAGTCTATCCAGTCTTTCTTCATATGAAAGTCCTGACATCCCAGGAATCAGTCTGGTGAACCTTCTCTGTACTCCCTCTATGGCAAGAATGTCTTTGCGTGTCATCGTCCAGGTCAATCAGACCTCGTTCACCATTGGGTGGCCGGTGTTTGGGGCAACTGGTGACGATGTGCTCCACTGTCTGTGTTGGGTCCTCACACTCACAGGAGGCGCTCGCTGTCCACGAGGCCCCACCTCTTCATCGCTACTCCATAGCGTCCGATACCTGTCCTCAGGCGGTTGAGGGTTGTCCACTGCTTTCGGGTCAGGTCCTGGCCAGAGACGTCCATGGGGTCATTGATGTAATTTGATTTTGATTTTGATTCAATTTATTGTCATTGCACTTTTCAGTGCAACAAAATGGTTTAGCCTGCAGTCATAACATAGAATAAATAACAAACACTCAACACAGTTTAAGTCCCAAAGTCATTGTCTCTTCCCTCCTTACTCTCCCTCTGCGCTGAGGCAATCCAAGCCTCCGAGGTTATGACCCCGCCGGGTGATGGTAGGTAAGTCCCGTGGTTGAATCCGAGCTCCGCAAACGGGCCGGTTCAAACTCCGCGGCCCGGGGCGGTCGAAGCTGCTGAAGCTGCCGTCCTCCAGTCCAGCGGACGCACATGTCGTTGCGGGAGCTCCGGAAAACAGAACTCGAGCTCCCGATGATGTCGTCCACTGGCCCGCGGCCGAGCCTCCGAGGCTCCAAAGTCGGGTCGGAAGTTGGGCCGCCCCGCAGCCACAGCCCCGAAGTCGGCCAGGCTCGCGTTGGTAAGTCCTGTCTCTGACTCCGCAGCCTCAAGGTCGGTCGCAGTTGGAGGCCGCCAGCTCCGCCATTAGGCCTCAGCGCAGACGGACACGGAGACGGGGGATACGGCAGGAAAGGTCGCATCCCCCCCGAAGGAAGAGTCAAAAACATGTTACACCCACCCCCCCCCCCCACATACACAACTAAATAAACCGAAATAAACTGTAAAAACGGGACAAGAGAAACAAAAAACAGAAAAGACAAACGGACTGCAGGCGAGCCGCAGCTGCAAGGCAGCGCCGGCACTTCCGGTAAGCTGGGTGATGTAATGGTGTAGCCTAGATGGTTCAGCTGACTTCCACTGGTCTCTCCATCTCGTCTTGACCCAGGCGGCCTTAGAAGCGTCAGCCGGTGATCTTATAGAGGTGTACATAATCATGAGAGGGATAGATCGGGTACACTCACAGAGTCTCTTGCCCAGAGTAGGGAAATCAAGAACGAGAAAACATAGGTTTAAGGTGAGGTGGGGAGGGAAAGATTTTATGGAAATCTGAGGGGTAACTTTAGCACACAAAGTGTGACGGGTGTACGGAACGAGCTGCCGGAGGAGATACAGATACTATTGCAACATTAAAATACATTTTGGCAAGTACATGGTTAGGCCACCTATTCCCCTCATGATCTTACACTTGTCATGATTTAGACAGTTACATGTATAAGGCAGAATAGATTGGGTAGATGTTCTGAGGAGGTAATTGAGGCAGATACTATCCCAACATTTAGGAAACGTTTCAGAAACAGTTACATGGTACATGGAAAGGACAGGTTTGGAGGGATATGGACCAAACACGGGCAGGTGGGACTAGTATCTGCTCGCCTTTTAACTGGAACACGTAAGAGGGAGCACATTAACGCCTATTCTGGCCTCCCTCCACTGGCTGCCTGTGTACTTTAGAGTTCATTTTAAGATTCTTTTATTTGTTTTTAAATCTTTAAATGGTCTCGCCCCGCCTTACCTCTCTGAGCTGCTTCATCCCTACGCTCCTGCTCGGTGCCTCAGGTCAGCTGATCAGCTGCTCCTGGAGGTACCGAGGTCTATGCGGAAGCTCAGAGGGGATAGAGCCTTCTCTGTTGCTGCTCCGACATTATGGAACACTCTACCTTTGCACATTAGACAGGCCCCTTCACTGTCCATTTTCAAAACTAGTCTTAAAACCCTTTTCTATTCCTTAGCTTTCGCCCCAGCATGAGACTTTGCTCTTGTTTTAGTGTTTCTATTATTGTTTTTTATTGTTTTAACTGTCTTTTAATGTTTTTATTGTTTTGTTTTATGTTTATGATTAGTCATGTACAGCACTTTGTTGCAACAGTGGTTGTTTTTAAAGTGCTCTATAAATAAAGTTCAGTTCAGTTCAGTTCAGTAGTGTAGCTGGGACATTGTTGGCCGGTGTGGGCGAGTTGGGCCGAAGGGCCTGTTTCCACACTGTATCATTCTATGACTCTTATGTGAGTGAGGTTTAACTTCCAAGGCTTCCTGCAACAACAGGTTTTGTTTTCCATTGCCCAACTGATAAGGGGTTATTAACGGCAGATGGTATTGATGGATGTACAATTTGCTCACTGACACCAAAGCAAACACGAAGCAATATTGACGTTTGTAAAGTCCTGGAGATTGCGGACACGACCGGGGGATCAGCAGATCACGGCTTTACAGATCCACTCGGGCGGGAGCGTAGTGTCATAGAGTCATCGAGTGATACAGTGTGGAAACAGGCCCTCTGGTCCAACTTGCCCACACCGGCCAACATGTCCCAGCTACGCTGATCTCACATGCTTGCGTTTGGCCCATATTCGTAAGAGATTAGTATACAAACTTAAAGCACACGGTATTGGGGGTTCAGTATTGATGTGGATAGAGAACTGGCTGGCAGACAGGAAGCAAGAGTAGGAGTAAACGGGTCCTTTTCACAATGGCAGGCAGTGACTAGTGGGGTGCCACAAGGCTCAGTGCTGGGACCCCAGCTATTTACAATATATATTAATGATTTGGATGAGGGAATTGAATGCAACATCTCCAAGTTTGCGGATGACACGAAGCTGGTGGGCAGTGTTAGCTGTGAGGAGGATGCTAGGAGGCTGCAAGATGACTTGGATAGGCTGGGTGAGTGGGCAAATGCATGGCAGATGCAGTATAATGTGGATAAATGTGCGGTTATCCACTTTGGTGGCAAAAACAGGAAAGTAGACTATTATCTGAATGGTGGCCGATTAGGAAAGGGGGAGATGCAACGAGACCTGAGTGTCATGGTACACCAGTCATTGAAAGTAGGCATGCAGGTGCAGCAGGCAGTGAAGAAGGCAAATGGTATGTTAGCATTCATAGCAAAAGGATTTGAGTATAGGAGCAGGGAGGTTCTACTGCAGTTGTACAGGGTCGTGGTGAGACCACACCTGGAGTATTGCATACAGTTTTGATCTCCTAATCTGAGGAAAGACATTCTTGCCATAGAGGGAGTACAGAGAAGGTTCACCAGACTTGATTCCTGGGATGTCAGGACTGTCTTATGAAGAAACACTGGATAGACTCGGCTTGTACTCGCTAGAATTTAGAAGATTGAGGGGGGATCTTATAGAAACTTACAAAATTCTTAAGGGGTTGGACAGGCTAGATGCAGGAAGATTGTTCCCGATGTTGGGGAAATCCAGAACAAGGGGTCACAGTTTAAGGATAAGGGGGAAATCTTTTAGGACCGAGATGAGGGAAACATTTTTCACACGGAGAGTGGTGAATCTCTGGAATTCTCTGCCACAGAAGGTAATTGAGGCCACTTCATTGGCTATATTTAAGAGGGAGTTAGATGTGGCCCTTGTGGCTAAAGGGATCAGAGGGTATGGAGAGAAGGCAGGTACAGGATACTGAGTTGGATGATCAGCCATGATCATATCGAATGGCGGTGCAGGCTCGAAGGGCCAAATGGCCTACTCCTGCACCTATTTTCTATGTTTCTATGTTTCTAAACCTGTCCCATCCATGTACCTGTCTAACCGATAGTCCCAGCCTCAACTGCCTCCTCCGGCAGCTCGTTCCATACACTCACCACCCTTTGTGTGAGAATGTTACTCCTCAGACTCCTATTAAATCTTTTTCCTATCCACCTTAAACATAGAAACATAGAAACATAGAAACATAGAAAATAGGTGCAGGAGGAGGCCATTCGGCCCTTCGAGCCAGCACCGCCATTCATTGTGATCATGGCTGATCGTCCCCTATCAATAACCCGTGCCTGCCTTCTTCCCATATCCCTTGACTCCACTAGCCCCTAGAGCTCTATCTAACTCTCTCTTAAATCCATCCAGTGACTTGGCCTCCACTGCCCTCTGTGGCAGGGAATTCCATAAATTCACAACTCTCTGGGTGAAAACGTTTTTTCTCACCTCAGTCTTAAATGACCTCCCCTTTATTCTAAGACTGTGGCCCCTGGTTCTGGACTCGCCCAACATTGGGAACATTTTTCCTGCATCTAGCTTGTCCAGTCCTTTTATAATTTTATATGTTTCTATAAGATATCCCCTCATCCTTCTAAACTCCAGTGAATACAAGCCTAGTCTTTTCAATCTTTCCTCATATGACAGTCCCGCCATTCCAGGGATCAATCTCGTGAACCTACGCTGCACTGCCTCAATCACAAGGATGTCCTTCCTCAAATTAGGAGACCAAAACTATACACAATACTCCAGATGTGGTCTCACCAGAGCCCTATACAACTGCAGAAGAACCTCTTTACTCCTATACTTAAATCCTCTTGTTATGAAGGCCAACATTCCATTTTACTTCGGAGTCACGTGAGTGACTACGTGAAGAACCCGCTCAGTGCGCAGGCGCGGCATTACGCCAGCAGTGCAACAGCGGCTTGCAACGGGAGTTAGGCTGTCCCGTTACAGGATGAACCGGACCGTCAGGTGAGTACCCTGAGGTCGGGTTTTCTTTTACAGGTGAGCCTTTTTCTGCTTGTGTTTTTTACAGGCAGAGAAAAAGGCTCTGGAACAAAACTGTCCCCCGTTTTCCCGTTGGGGAGGGGGGCAGCAACAGGCGGTAGGAGCGTTACCCGGTGTTCCGTAATTCCCCGACACCGTGCCGAGGCCAGCCCGCTAGTACCTGAAGCAGCGGGCTGGATGCATAGCCACTCGAGAGGCATCCGGCAGGTGTTCCCCGATGTCGGACGGGATGTCTCTCCACCCGCACGGGGGGAGAGAGAGCCGCCTGAGCCGCTGGAGCGGCTCACGGAGCAGGTGCCTGCGAGACGCGCTGCTTGAGGGGCGCTCTCGCATCTACAAGGCAAAACCTCCAGAAGAACCTGTCCCACGCTCGACTCCAGCGGAGGAGCGTTCCATTGCAGGGGGGGCAGCAACAGGCGGTAGGAACAATTACCGGTCGCCCCGCTATCCCCATCAACGCGCCGAGCCCAGTCCCGCTAGTGCCTGAACTGCGGGCTGGATGTCTAGCCATCCGAACAGGCATCCGGCCGGTGGCGTCCGATTCGTCGGACGGGGACATGTCTCCACCTAAATGGAGGAGAGACAGCCGCCTGAGCTGCATCCAACAGCAATTGGAGCAGCTCCAGCGAGATGCGCAGAAAGAGCGCTCTCGCGGAGGGAGGTCAGGCACCCCCTCCACAGTGCTTCATGCACTGCCCTCTGCTCCCTCATTACTGGAGGCTAGCATTGGTGACCAGGGCTGGGCTGGTCTGGAACAGGGGCAGGCGGACGAATTCGGGAGTATGCCAGGGGTGCAGGAACATGAAGAGCTGTTGGGTGTGATGGACCGCTTTGTAGCAACCCCACGGGCTGGAGCACCGCTGGAACCAAGATTGGCGGCCAGCATCAACCATCTATCCAATAAACCATTACTGGAAAAGGTGCTCGCTGAGGTGCTGAAACAACACACAGCACCAGAAAACGGTGAGGCCCTCAAAGTAAAAAGTGTCAACAGCCAAATCTGGGGGCATGTGGGTCACACATCCAGACCCAAGAACTCAAGCTACAGCGGATCCTAAGGCTCCTGACGTCAGCCATCACAGCCTTTGCTCGATCCGTGGAGACCACGGAGATGGATACCTGCCAGCAGGATGTGCTGGCATTAATGTGTACCACACAATTTGAGATCAACAATCTCCGGAGGGAAACATAAGACCTGCCCTCAATCCCAAATTTGCTGGCTTGTGTAAAGCCCCAGCTGCGGAGACGGACGCGCTGCTATTTGGGAAAGATTTCAATAAAAACTGAAGGAGATGCAGGAAGCATCAAAAACCTTCGGCCTAATGAGGGCAGGCCCCGGGACGAGCAAACCAAGACCTCCGATACCCAAGTGGCAGCACCCCACGGCATCCACCAGTCGACGTCCGCAATATGGGACTGGTGAACGCTTGGGGTCCGCACATTATCCCCAAAGATCTTTCAGATCACGGCCCGCAGCGAACCCTCTGGAAAATGCGCCTCCCCCCAACATCGCCAGCACGTCAGAACAAAATCTTCAGGAAAATGAAGAAACAGAATCGCCAATAACCATGGAGGTAGGTGGGTCTGGTCCCTACCAGCATATAGAGAATAAGGGTGCTTTATTAACAGGGGGGAGATTACACTTGTTTAAAGAAGCATGGGGTATGGTCACGAGTGACAAGTATATACTCAACAACATTACAGGATATAAAATACAATTCATGTCAGAAAAAACGCCGCCAGTTCAACAATGGCCCCAAAGGGTATTTCTCCCTCCGTCAAAGAGAAACGTGAGGGACAAGCTGAACTGGTGAGACTTATCACAAAGGGGGTCATCGAAAAGACCAAACATGAACCTTTGGAAATTGTATCGAATATATTCACTAAAACCAAAAAAGATGGTGTCTGTCGCATCATCATTGACTTAACATCACTAAACAAATTTGTTAAGTATATACATTTCAAAATGGAGACATATGTTACTGCCAAACAACTGAATTCCAAAGGACACTTCATGGCAAGCATTTATCTTAAAGATGCTTACTATCTAGTACCCATATACAAGGATCATCGCAGATACCTAACATTTATCTGGATGGTACAAAGCATTGCCCTATGGGCGAACTTCAGCCCAAGATTATTCACCAAAATATTGAACCCAGCCATGGCAATACTAAGAAAACAAAAACATATTGTCATGGCATATCTGGAGGATATTCTCATAGTAGGGAAAACGATGGAATTGGCTGTGGCAGCAGTATCAGCTACAAAACAGCTCCTCGAAACTCTGGGGTTCGTCCTACATCCAGATAAATCTAAGTTGAAGCCATCCACTATCATGGACTACCTGGGCTTCACAATTAACTCAGTCCATATGACTGTTACCTTGCCAAAGGCAAAAATGGTTGAATTAGCACAATCATGCAACAAATTAATGGTCAACGAGCGACCAACTATTCGACAAGTAGCAAGAGTAATTGGGGAAATGGTAGCAGCATTTCCGGCTACACAATTCGGACCTTTGCACTATCAAAAAATTTACAGAGAGCAAAGGTACGGGCAATAAAACGACATACAGGTCACTATGATCGTGTCATGAACTTACCCACTGAAGCAATATCAGAGCTACAGTGGTGGGCAGAAAACGTTTGGCATAGTTTCAGCCCTATCTTTATCACTAACCCTACTTTAGTTATTCAAACAGATGCCAGTGCTCAAGGCTGGGGAGCGACTAACTCCATATCCAGCACAAGTGGTAGATGGACTAAACTAGAGTCATCATTACTACTTACACTGGGCATTAACTATCTAGAGATGTTGGGCGCCTTTTATGGTTTAAAAGCATGTGTATCTAATATGCAGCACTTGCATGTTCGGTTACAAATTGATAAATACTACGGTGATGGCTTATATTAACTATATGGGTGGCATAAAATCATTATCATGCGACAAATTGGTCAACATGATTTGGCAATGGTATGTCGAAAGACATATTTGGCTATCAGCTACTTACCTACCAGGTAAGCTAAACACCCATGCCATGAGAAAATTAAACGCCTGGGTTGCAAGTTTGAACAGACCTTACCTGGAACTGGGATTGTCCAAACAAACCATCACCACCATGTCGGCATCCCTTCGAACATCCACCAAGAGGCAGCACTTAACCAGCATCAAAAAAGGGAGAA
>NC_045956.1:176232611-176320111 GCF_010909765.2 Amblyraja radiata
CTCATCTCAGTATTAAATAGCCTCCCCTTTATTCTTAGACTGTGGCCCCTGGTTCTGGACTCCCCATCATTGGGAACATTTTTCCTGCATCTAGCTTGACCAGTCCTTTTATAATTTAATACATTTATATTAGTTCTCCTCTCATCCTTCTAAATTCCAGTGAATACAAGCCCAGTCTTTCCAATCTTTCCTCATATGCCAGTCCGCCATCCCAGGGATTAACCTCGTGAACCTACGCTGCACTGCCTCAATCACAAGGATGTCCTTCCTCAAATTAGGAGATCTAAACTGCACACAATACTCCAGATGTGGTCTCAGCAGGGCCCTGTACAACTGCAGGGTTTATCTCACACTCTTTGTCTTTACATCTCTGGCATTTGGCCAACCATCTGTCTGTCAACCCCCTCACCCCACCCCCCCCCCTCCCCCTCACATGTGTCCACCTATCACTCGCCAGGCTTTGTTCTGCCCCTCCACACTTCCATCTTTCTCCCCTCCACCCAAAACACTCAGTCAGAAGAAAGGTCACGACCCAAAACATCACCCATCTATGTTCTCCACAGATGCTGCCAGAACAACTGAGTTATTCCAGCACTTTGTGTCTTTTTTTCCCTCAAATCTTTTCCAATCCATGCAACTGTCTAAATGTATTTTAAATAGAAACATGGAAACATAGAAAATAGGTGCAGGAGTAGGCCATTCGGCCCTTCGAGCCTGCACCGCCATTCAATATGATCATGGCTGATCATCCAACTCAGTATCTTGTACCTGCCTTCTCTCCATACCCCCTGATCCCTTTAGCCACAAGGGCCATATCTAACTCCCTCTTAAATATAGCCAATGAACTGGCCTCAACTACCTTCTGTGGCAGAGAGTTCCAGAGTTTCACCACTCTCTGTGTGAAAAATGTTTTTCACATCTCGGTCCTAAAGGATTTCCCCCTTATCCTTAAACTGTGACCCCTTGTTCTGGATTTCCCCAACATCGGGAACAATCTTCCTGCATCTAGCCTGTCCAACCTCTTAAGAATTTTGTAAGTTTCTATAAGATCCCCCCTCAATCTTCTGAATTCTAGCGAGTACAAGCCGAGTCTAACCAGTCTTTCTTCATATGAAAGTCCTGACATCCCAGGAATCAGTCTGGTGATTTTAGATTGCACGTGCTTTACAATTTCCTCTGGCAAATCGTACTTCATAAATCATGCCGGTGGGCGCAGTGGTAGAGTTGCTGCCTTACAGCGCCAGAGTCCCGGGTTCGATCCTGACCATGGGCTCTGTCAGTACGGAGTTTGTATGTTCTCCCCGTGACCTGCGTGGGTTTTCTCCGAGATCTTCGGTATTCTCCCACACTCCAAAGATGTACAGGTTTGTAGATTAATTGGCTTGGTAGAATTGTAAATTGTCCCTAGTGTGTTTAGGATAGTGTTTATGTGTGGGGATCGCTGTTCGGCACGGACTGGGTGGGCCGAAGGGCCTGAATCCGCGCTGTGTCTCAAAACTAAACTAAAAACTAAAAAAAATCAATTGAGATACGCACCACCCTTTCTGCTTGAAGAAATAGCAGCTCAGAGCCCTTACATCTTTCCCCTCCCAGCTTAATCCGATGCTCCTTTGTTCTGGAAAAAGATTGCAACCAGTCAGAAAAGGACATACTCCAAATGTGGTCTCAGCAACATCTTGTACAGCTTCAAATGACAAGATCGCTACTTCTGCGGGCAATGTACTGTCTGACACGTTTCTTTGTAGTTTCACTGATGGGTGAAATCAGTTAAATTGCTAATTCCACAAAATCTCTCATTTGATCTTGTGTGTAAAATTGCCGTCCATGGGAATGTCATCAACAGATGCTGAGGAGGTGGATTTCCCAGATTTCAGAGCAAGAGCAAAGAAAACACAGTGCAGCGCTGGAGCTCAGGAACAGGCCCTTCAGCCCACAATGTCCATGCTGAACATAAATCCAAACTGAAGATTCATCCAAGTTAAGACTGAAGATGGGTCTCTCCAGAGATGCTGCCTGTCCCGCTGAGTTATTCCAGCATTTTTCGTCTATCTTCGATTTTTTATGATTTTTTAAAATAATAATCTTTTTATTAGAGGCAGGTACATATCATATTAAAAACATTTCATGTATATCATTCCTACATTACTAATATTATCGATTGATATTAACTCTGCTTCTAGTATTTTTTTTTTACATAGATAGAAAATAAGAAAAAGAAATAAAAAATAAGAGGAAAAAGCATGATAAAGAAGAATGGAATAATTTACTAAAAATACAACATTGGAGGTAAGTTCGTAAATTATAAAGTATAACTTTTCATCTAATCCTTAATTCGAGTTTCAGTCAGGTTCCCATGCCGAGCCAATCTGCCCCTTCAAATAGTCAATGAATGGAGACCATATTCTAATAAAAAGTTCTTGTTTGTCCATTAAGCCAAGTCTGATTCTTTCCAAGTGTAAGGTCTCCGCCATTTCCATAATCCACATTTTAATTGTGGGGGTTATAGGACCTTTCCAAAATATTCGATTCAAACCAGCATCTGCAGTTGCTTCCGACACACGAATCCAAGTTAAACTAGTTCATAAGTTCATAAGTTCTAGGAGCGGAATTAGGCCATTCGGCCCATCAATAGGAATATCAATAGTGATAGGTATATGGACAGGAAAGGAATGGAGGGTTATGGTCTGAGTGCAGGTAGATGGGACTAGGGGAGAATAAGTGTTCGGCACGGACTAGAAGGGCTGAGATGGCCTGTTTCCGTGCTGTAATTGTTATATGGTTATATGGTTATAAGACAGAAGACTGCAGAGATCAGGCCAGGTCAATGGATATTTTTAAGGCAGAGGTAGATAGATTCTTGATTAGTACGGGTGTCAGGGGTTATGGGTAAACGGCAGGAGAATGGGGTTAGGAGGGAGAGATAGATCAGCCATGATTGAATGAATAGTAGACTTGATGGGCCGAATGGCCTAATTCTGTTCCCACCACTTATGAACTAATGAAGTTTATTCCGTCTTTCAATCATGGCTGATCCATCTTTCCCTCTCAACTCCATTCTCCTGCCTTCTCCCTATAACCCCTGATACCCACGCTACTCAAGAACTATTCTCCATATAATCCATATCCCTCCATTCCTTACATATATTTGCACCTATCTGGAAGAGTCTTAAATGCCACAATCATGTCTGCCTCCATCACCATGCCTTTCCTGGGCCTCCTCCAGTGTCAGAGTGAGTGAGGCCCAGCACAAAATGGAGGAAAAACATCTCATATTGTGCATGCACAGCTTACAACCCAGCAGTATGAATGTTGATTTCCTGAACTTCAAGTAACCCTTGCTTTCCCTCTCTCTCCGTCCCTCCCCCATCCTAGTCCTCCTAGCTCCACGGTCCTCCTGACTAAATATTACTGATTGTATGCCTCGTTGTCACCTTCCCCTCAGCTAACAATGTACCATTCCACACATTCCTTGATCTGGGTTTTCATACCTTACCCTTCCATAATCTCTATGTCTCCCTCTCCCCTGACTCTCAGTCTGAAGAAGGGTCTCCCTCATTCCTTCTCTCCACAGATGCTGAGCCACGCCAACTTTTTGTGTCTATCTTTGAAGAAATATTTTGATGAGTATTTGAATCACCAAGGCAAAGAAGGATGCGGACCAAGTCCTGATTAAGAGGTTTGCTCTGCTATTCTTTAGTCAGTGCTACCCAGGGAAATGGATTAAAGCTATAAGCAGAGCCAGAAAGTAGATAAGACTAGGGTGAATAATTTGTACAGGTGCAATAAAAGCCATTGACTGCATGTTGTCCAATTTAAAACAGCAGTAGGTTTCATGGTAGGTATGATAACAGAATACTGACTGTGCAAAGGCAATAGTAACTATATCTGAAGTGGGCTAAAATTAAGAGGGGCATAGATATGATAGGCAGCCACAGCCTTTTCCCCAGGGTGGAAATGTCCAACTATAAAGGGCTTAGCTATTTAGATGAGAGGGGGACAGTTTAATGGAGATGTGTGGGACAAGCTTTTTTTACAGAGAGTGGTGGGGGCCTGGATCACATTGCCAGGGGTGGTGGAGGCGGCAGATACAATGGTGGCGTTTAAGAGGCTTTTAGGGGAGGCACAATGGTGGTGCATCGGTAGAGTTGCTGCCTTGCAGTGCCAGAGACCCGGGTTCTATCCTGACTACAGTTGCTGTCTGTACGTTCTCCCCGTGACCCGCGTTGGTTTTCTCTGGGATCTCCGGTTTCCTCCCACACACCAAAGACGTGCAGGTTTGTAGGTTGATTGGCATTGGTAAAAATCATAATTTGTCCCTAGTGTGTAGGATAGTGCTAGTGTACGGGGGTGATTACTGGTCGGTGCGGACTCGGTGGGCCGAAGGGCCTGTTTCCGCACTGTATCTCTAACGTTTAAAGTCTAAAACATAGGCACATAGAAGTGCAGGGGACCGAGGGATATGGATCATCCACAGAGAGATGAGATCAGTCTAAAGAAGGGTCTCGACCCGAAACATCACCCATTCCTTCTCTCCAGGGATGCTGCCTGTCCCGCTGAGTTACTCCGGCATTTTGTGTCTATCTTCGGTTTAAACCGTCATCTGCAGTTCCTTCCGACACATGAGATGAGTTTAACTTGGCATAATGTTGGGCACAGACATTGTGGGCCGAAGGGCCCATAGTTCTGTGGGATGAAGTGTTTAGTACAGTTGACCTTCAACCACACAGTACATATTAAACGGAGCTCATGACCTACATTATGGGAACTGTATGCAGAGTTGTTTAGTTTTCACCAAACTAGTTCTGGCATATGCATATTCCCTATTGGAATGTCGTGAAGGGGAGTCAGCAAAACCTGTCCATTAATACACATGTGCATGTGATTGAAGGTAAAATTAACCTTCAGTGTGAAACCATCATCTAAGGTCTTTCAGGCAAGATTCTACATGGCAGACACACGGAATTGCAGGTGCTAGTTTACAACAACAACAAAACACAAAGTGCTGGAAGAACTCAATGGGTCAGGCAGCATCTCTGGAGAGACATGCCGGGATCTGTCTTCGGGCTGATTGTAGAAGAGAGGAGAAAGCTAGAAGCGAGATGGGGGGGGGGGGGACAAAGAACGTGCAAGTGATAGGTGGATGCAAGTGGGGTGGGGGGGTGATTAACAGGATGAAGGCCAGTGATGAAAAGACAAATGGTTGTGAGATAAGAAGAGGGGTGAAATGTGAAGCCAGAGGAAGGAATATCGGTGGAAGGAGAGAGCGGGAAGGGAAAGGGGGGAGGCGAGATAGTGGATGAAATGTGTGCGCATTCTGGTAGAGACGAGGAGGAGAAGGGTTGGGCCAACAAATCTGAGGTAGGATGTGCTGGCTCTGGAGAGGGTCCAGAGGAGCTTGACAAGAATGATCCCAAGAATGAGTGGGTTAGTCTATGATGAGGAGACCCCATTGAAACATACGGAATAGTGAAAGGCTTGGATGTGGAGAGGATGTTTCCACTAGTGGGAAGGTCCAGGGCTGGAGGTCAGAGCCTCAGAGTTAAAGGATGTTCTTTTAGGATGAGGAGAAATGTCTTCAGTCAGAGGGTGGTGAATCTGTGGAATTCTTTGCCACAGAAAGGTATGGAGGATCGCTGGGGTGTAAACTGCCCAAGCGAAATATGAGGGGGAGTTGAAGTGGTTCGCAATAACCAACCTGATCTCCAGGTGGCTCAGCACTTCAACTCCCCCTCCCATTTCGAATCTGACCTTTCTGTCCTGGGCCTCCTCCATGGCCAGAGTGAGGCCCACCGTAAATTGGAGGAGCAGCACTTCATATTTCGCTTGGGCAGTTTACACTCCAGCTGTATGAACATTGACTTCTCTAATTTCAGGTAGTCCCTGCTTTCTCCTCCCCTTCCCAGGTCTCCCTCAGCCCACTGTCTCCGCCTCTTCCTTTCTTCTTCCCGCCCCACCACCCTCACATCAGTCTGAAGAAGGGTCTTGACCCGAAACGTAGCCTATTTCCTTTGCTCCATAGATGCCGCCTCACCCGCTGCGTTTCTCCAGCATTTTTGTCTACCTTCCGTGGAGGCAATGGTCAGACAATGTTTCCGTTTAGCACCCTGCCTCACAAGGAAAAGTTGGAAGCAATTGTGAAGGCAAGGAAACCTAAGGAACATCGCAGAGCCGGTCATTCCGAGCATGGCAATAAAAGGCTAGATTTCTTACTTGCTCCTGCAATCGGACTGGCACTATTAAATCAAATACTGAAGACAGAGAATTAAATTAGGCGAGCTAGCGAAGGAATAAGGCACGCATGCATAATTTTTCTGGATTATAGGCTGGGTTGCATAGAGTTGTGGATGTAGCTCAGTCCATCATAGACTAGACTCCCCACTATTGACTCTATCAACCCTACTGCACGGATCGGCAACTTGAATGCCCTGGAGCGAAGAAGACTTAAAAACCTTGTGAATGTTTGTAAGGAGAGATTTCTTCAGTCAGAGGGTGGTGAATCTGTGGAATTCTTCGCCACAGGAGGCTGTGGAGGCCAAGTCAGTGGATATTTTTAAGGCAGAGATAGATAGATTATTGATTAGTACGGGTGACAGAGGTTGTGGGGAGAAGGCAGGAGAATGGGGTTAAGAGGGAGAGGGAGATCAGCCTTGATTGAATGGCAAAGTAGACTTGACGGGCCAAATGGCCTAATTCTACTCGTATCCCTTATGATCTTTTGACCTTATGGAGATTGCCCAGTCCATCACGGGCTCTGACCTCCCCACCACCGAAGGGATTTACAGGAGTCGCTGCCTCAAAAAGGCAGCCGGCATCATCAGAGACCCTCACCACCCTGGCCACACACTCATTTCACCCCCTGCCAGGGGCGGAAATCCTGTGGGGGGCAGGGGGAACAGGGGGACCCCACCCCCCACCCATGTTTTATCAGGCGCTTTCTAAGGGCTGAATCGGCCCATTCGCGGGGCCTGACAGCGCCCGGCGCAGCTTAAAATCAAACTGCTGCATTGAGGCGATCGACGCTCTCGATGTTGAAGCCCCCGCCGGCCGATGAAAAGCCCCACGAAAGGGCCGATTCAAGCCCCACGATTAAGAGCGGACGAAGCTGCTGTTGCTGGAGTTTGGAGTCGGTCACCAACCAGGTCAGCTCCCGATGGTACCGTCCACAGGGCCCACGGCCGAAGCCTCGCGTGTGTGTGTGTGCGCACGGCTGCCAAGAAATTGTGTTCCCCACATATTTTGATAGCGATTTCCGTGCCTGCCCTGTCAACAGGAAGAAAGTATAGGAGCCTGAAAACTGTAACGTCCAGGTTTGGGAACAGCTTCTTCCCTACAGCCATCAGGCTATTAAACACTACAACCTCAAATAAGCTCTGAACTACAATAGACAAATCTATGTACGACTAGAAAAACCTTTTGTATTTCGGTTTGTGGAGTAGGAGTGTGGAATAAATTGAAGCAATGCACAAACATGAATCATTTTAAAATGATATATAAAAAAATAATTCTCAAGGGGTACAGGGATGGAGGGGATGGTTGACAAGTGGGGGTTAGTGTTTATCTATTGCTTTACTATTGTTTACTTATGTTTGGGTACTTCAGTTATTAAGTTTGTATGTACATAATAGTTGTATGTATATATATGTCTGTAGGTATTATGGGAAATTGCCTAGGGTAGTATTATTATTAGTAATGAATTGATTTTTAAATATGGTAGAAGTGTTGGGGAAAAGGGGTGAGATTTAATAAGTTATTCTTCTTCTCACTCCTTTTCGAGCTTGTACAGACACAGAGTTGGACATTGGAACTTTGCTTTTGTTCTTCTCATTGCTTTGTAAATATTGATTGTAATGTCCAATTGTTTGATAATTTCGATGTTGTTAATATTAATGTCGTTAATGTCTTTACTTGTTCGGAATAAATAAATAAATAAATAAATAAATAAATAAATGGATAAATAAATAAATAAATAAATAAATAGATATATATATATATATATAATAATAATAATAATAATAATAATTTTATTTATAGAGCACTTTAAAAACAATCATAGTTGCAACAAAGTGCTGTACATCACTAATCATTGACAAAAAAGTTAATACACACCAATAATAACAATTAAAAGATGGAGTAAATAAAGATATTCAAAATAAAGAAATATTAAAAACACTAAAAACAGGAGCAAAGTCTCATGCATGGTCAAAAGCCAGGGAGTATAAATGTGTTTTAACACTGGCTTTGAAGATGGACAGTGAGGGGGGCCTGTCTGACGTGCAACGGCAGAGCGTTCCAGAGTGCCGGAGCAGCAACAGAGAAGGCTCTATCCCCTCTGAGCTTCCGCTTAGACCTCGGTACCTCCAGGAGCAGCTGATCAGCTGACCTGAGGGACCGGGCAGGAGCGTATGGGTGGAGCAGCTCAGAGAGGTAAGGCGGGGCGAGCCCATTCAGAGATTTAAAAACAAATAACAGAATTTTAAAATGAACTCGAGAGTGCACCGGGAGCCAGTGGAGGGAGGCCAGAACTGGTGTTATGTGCTCCCTCTTTCGAGTTCCAGTTAAAAGGCGAGCAGCAGCATTCTGAACCAACTGGAGACGAGCCAGTGAAGATCGAGCAACTCCAAAATAGAGTGCGTTACAGTAATCCAGCCTAGATGTAATAAAGGCATGGATTACTGTCTCAAAATGCTGCCGCTTGAGAATGGGCTTCACCTTTGCCAGCTTCCTTAAGTGAAAGAAGCTGGACTTAACCACCGCGCCTATTTGGTGATCTAACTTAAAGTCACTGTCCATCCTAAAACCCAGGTTCAAAACTGTCAGCTTCACATACGGTGACAATGGACCTAAATCAACAAATGGAGGTTCACGGCAGCCATTGGGATCAAATAAAATCACCTCTGTCTTCTATATATATGTGTGTATTTGTGAGTATGTGTGTATATTCACACACTGCACTATTTTTTTCTCTTGTTTATTATATTGTTTACAGTGCACTATGTTTACATATTCTGTTGTGCTGCTGCAAGTAAGAATTTCATTGTTCTACATATATACGTACATAGATACATAGACAATAGGTGTAGGAGTAGGCCATTGGACTTTCGAGCCAGCACCGTCATTCAATATGATCATGGCTGATCAACCACAATCAGTACTCCCTTCCTGCCTTCTCCCCATATCCCTTGATTCCACTCCCTGCCACAGAGGGTAGTCGAGGCCAGTTCATTGGCTATATTTAAGAGGGAGTTAGATGTGGCCCTTGTGGCTAAGGGGATCAGAGGGTATGGAGAGAAGGCAGGTACGGGATACTGAGTTGGATGATCAGCCATGATCATATTGAATGGCGGTGCAGGCTCGAAGGGCCGAATGGCCTACTCCTGCACCTAATTTCTATGTTTCTATGTTTCTATGTTTCCACTAGCTCTAAGAGCTCTATCTATCTTTCTCTTGAAAGCATCCAGTGATTCGGCCTCCACTGCCTTCTGAGGCAGAGAATTCTACAGATTCACAACTCTCTGTGTGAAAAGGTTTTTCCTCATCTCAGTCCTAAATGGCCTACCCCTTCTTCTTAAACTGTGACCCCTGGTTCTGGACTCCCACAACATCGGGAACATTTTTCCTGCATCTAGCCTGTCCACTCCTTTAAGAATTGTATGTGTTTCTATAAGATATCCTCTCATGGAGCTGGACAGGACCTCAACTCATTTCCAGTCAGGGCAGAAAAACTGTGGGGAAAAGCATGCCGGGCCTATCATATCTCCCAGTGTTGTCGATGGCAAGGGGAGCTAGAGCAGTCGCATTTCAGCCCGTGCTGTTATCTACACAAGTATCAGCTTGGTTCATCAGGAAAACCTGTTTCTTGTCACCCTCTAATGATCATAAAGGGGGTTCAGCACATGATTTAGGCTAATACTCCCGTACGGCGCCAGAGACCCGGGTTCGATCCTGACAATGGGTGCCGTATGTACGGAGCATGTACGTGCTCCCCGTGACCTGCGTGGGTTTTCTCCGAGATCTTGGTTTTCCTCCCACACACCAAAGACGTACAGGTTTGTAAGTAACATTGTCTTGGTATAATTGCCACTTTTCATTTCACTGCACATCTCGTATGTGTATGTGACGAATAAACTTGACTTGACTTGACTTGACATCGGTCATGGCTGACTATGGGTATCTCCAGGGTGCTGTTCCCTATATGGAGGACGCCTGTGCATGACTTTGTTTAACGTGGGGAGACTGGTGCACAGACAGCCACCCCACGGTCCTTGACAGATCTGGGTCAGGATCCAGTCCAAGACGACCGGAGACCCATTTCTGCTGCAGCCTTCATCCGCCTTCCCAGCCGTTGTTATACTCCACTAAGGTCAGCCATCGTCCTCTGCCTGTTCCACCGTTGAGGTCTTGGTTGGATTGCTCTTTGTCGGAGACCTCCCCCTCAACCTTACCGCCATGGGTGGGCCTTTCAGGAGCATAGCTCTTGGGATCTCAGGTCGACACAAGCTTCTCCACCACGACAAGGTGACAATCCACGGAGAAACCTGTTTCCACGATGTATCTCTGAGCTAAACTAAACTAAACTTAAAACTAAGCACCAAAAGAACGGTGCATTACTAAAGGCATTATCATGTGAATGAAATAGAGCAGAAAGGCAGTATGTGTAGGAACGAACTGCAGATGCTGGCGAATATATGTAGACACAAAAAACTGGAGCAACTCAAAGGGTCAGGCAGCATATCTGGAGAAAAGGAATAGGTGACGTTTCTGGTCAAGACCCTTCTTCAGACAGAGCCTGGGGAAACGGAAACGAGAGACATAGACGGTGATATAGAGAGACATAGAACAGATGAATGAAAGATATGCAAAAAAGTAGCAATGATCAAGGAATGACAGAGCCCACAATAGTCCATTGTTGGCTGTGGGCTAGGTGGTAATGAGTTATACAGATGGTGAAACTCAACTGCACGACAGTGGAACTAGTAGTACAACTAGGGTGGGGGAGGGATGGCGAGAGAAAGAGAGGGGATGCAATGTTAGAGAAATCAAGATTAATACCGCTGGGTTGTAGACTACCCAAGCAAAATATGAGGTGCTGTTCCTCCAATCTGCGTTTGGCCTCACCCTGACAATGGAGGAGGCCCAGGACAGGAAGATCAGTGTGGGAATGGGAGGGGGAGTATATGTGTTGAGCAATCGGTAGATCACGTAGGCCAAGGCAGACTGAGTGGAGGTGTCCAGCGAAATGATCGCCCAGTCGGCCCTATATCCCACTTTGCATCAGTGTTGCAATCTCTGCTGTTCTAGTCTAGGACTAGAGGTCGTAGACTCAGAATTAAAGGACGTTCCTTTAGGAAGGTGATGACGAGAAATTTATTTAGTCAGAGGGTGGTGAATCTGTGGAATTCTTTGCCACAGAAGGCTGTGGAGGCCATGGGTGGATATTTTTTATGGCAGAGATTGACAGATTCTTGATTAGTACGGGTGTCAGAGGTTATGGGGAGAAGGCAGGAGAATGGGGTTAGGAGGGAGAGATAGATCAGCCATGATTGAATGGCGTAGACTTGATGGGCTGAAAAGCCTAATTTTACTTCGGAGTCACGTGAGTGACTACGTGAAGAACCCGTCCAGTACGCATGCGCGACATGATCGTTCACGCAGTGCAACAGCGACAAATGGGAGTACAGGCGCTGCCGCTACAGTTTAAAAAAGACGGACCGTCAGGTAAGTTTACTCTGAGGTCGTATTAGAAAACTTCGCTTTGCTTTGTTCACACCAGGTCGAGACAACTGGCAACAATGAGCAAAGCAAGGCAAGCAAAAAAGACCGCCCCCCGTTCGACTCCAACAGAGGAGTGTTCCATCAGTGGGGGGCGAGAGGCGGCAGGACCGCACACGCTGCGGTCCGCTATTTCTGACACCGAGCCGAGCCCAGTACCGCTAGCGCAGCCTGAGCAGCGGGCTGGAAGTAAATCAACACGGAAGACAAACCGGCCGGTAACGTCTGACATCTCCGACGAGGACGTCTCGCCGCCTGAGAGCGATAGACACAGCCGCCTGAGCCGCATGGAACGGCTCGTGGAGCAAATGCTCCAGCGAGACTTGCTTCGGGAGCTGGAGCAGTCTCGCCAAGGGAGTTCAGGCACTCCCGCCACAGTGCCTTACAAAGCACTGGCCATCGCTTCTCCCTCAGCCGAGGGCAGCGTTGGCGACCAGGGCTGGGCTGGTCAAGAACAGGGGTCACTGGCCGAAGATGTCGGGAGTACGCTTGGGGTACAGGACCAGGAAGAGCTGCTGGGTGTGGTCAACCGCTACGTGGCTACACCACGAGCTGGACGGCCATTAGAGCCAAAACTGGCGGCCAGCATAGACTACCTGTCCTTCAAACCCCTACAATAGCAGGTAGTCAATGAGGCACTAGAGCTGTATTCGGCCACAGAAAACTGCGCTTCGCTCAACGTACCGGCCATCAACAGCCAAATCTGGGGGTACGTTGGGCAGAACATCCGAAACCAAGAATTAAAATGACAGCGGATTCTCAGGCTCCTGACGTCAGCCATTACTTCTTATGCTCGTTCCGTGGATGGGGTGGATATGACCACAAACCAGCAAGATACATTAGCTCTGCTGTGCAACACCCAATACGAGATAAACAACCTCCGTAAGGAGATAATAAGACCTGCCCTCATCCCGAAATTTGCAGGTTTGTGCAAAACACCGGCCTCAGAGCCACAAATCCTGCTCTTTGGTAAGGACCTTTCTAAAAAAGTGAAGGACCTGGAAGAAGAGTCCAAAACATTTGGCCTCATGAGGGCAGGCCCCGGAACGAGCAGACCCACAAGACAGACGGCAGTACCCCACCGCGTCCACCAGTCGACGTCAGCCTCATGGGACTGGTGAAAGCTCGGGGTCCGCTTGCCATCCCCGAAAGCCTTTTTTAGGCCAGGGCCCAGAGCGGACCCCATGGAAAATACGCTACCCCCAACCAGCAGTACATCAGACAACACACCGTCAAGCGAAGAAACAGAAGAAACACCCATAACCATGGAGGTAGGTGGGTCTGGTTCCTACCAGCATATAAAAAGTGGGGGATCTATACTTAAAGGGCTTTCTCACTGTGTGACCTGAAGCAAGACTTAACAAGATTTAACATCGTGGGAACCTTCTGCGATAACAGTACGGCATTCGTGGACCACTGAGGACCTCCGTGGCGCTAACGGCAGGTAGTCGTGTGACTTGGTAAGGTCGGGAGAAAATTCAAACATTTTTTAATTTCTCCAAGAGTGCCTAGAGCACTTTTTGGTGAGCGTTGCAACATTGTATGAACGCAGTGGCCCGTGCGATATCCGTAATAACTCTTGCGGGTACCGTGGGAACTCCTGCGAATGGTGAGTAACTGAGCAGTTTGATTGTCAGTGCTTGTTTTACCTCATTGTTAAATAAATATATTTTTTACTATCAGATTGATGTCTGCAATTCTTCATTAACACATCACTACAAGATGAATGTCTCTAATGTTATAATCCCTCTCATGCTGAAACACAAAATAGTCGAAGGGAGGTGAAATAATCACATTTTCATTCTTTTTCATTTTTGAGTGTTCAGGTACCTCACTTGCTGAGCTATTTTACTCCAGCAGTTTGTGTCTCTTTTTGTCTAAAGCAGTTTCTAAGACTGGAGGAACTCCGCGGGCCAGGCAGCATCTACGGAGGGAAATGGACATGCAACCCTTTCTTCAGGCTGCCTTATCTCTCTCCCCCGTCCCCCCCCCCTCCCCCCAACTCCCACCCCCACACACAAATGCTGGAGAAACTCAGCGGGTGCAGCAGCATCTATGGAACGAAGGAAATAGGCAACGTTTCGGCCCGAAACGTTGCCTATTTCCTTCGTTCCATAGATGCTGCTGCACCCGCTGAGTTTCTCCAGCATTATTGTGTACCTTCGATTTTCCAGCATCTGCAGTTCCTTCTTAAACACAAATGCACCGAGTTCCTCCAGCACTTCGTGCTTTGCTCAGTATTCCAGCATCCGCTGTCTCCCGCGTCTCCAATAAAACAAAACTACTGTCAAAAGGGTGAAGAATAGGGGCAGAGATAGATACATTCCTGATTAGTGCGGCTGTCAGGAGGTTATGGGGAGAAGGCAAGAGAATGTGGTTGAGAGGGAGTGCCCATCTGTTACTATTAATTGGACAGTTCGGTCTGTGAAACGCAACATGCCAGCCCCGACATCCAGCCCGGTGGTCAGTCCTTTGAAGATAGACACCAGTTGCTTGGAGCAACTCAGCGGGACAGGCAGCATCTCTGGAGAGAAGGAACGGGTGGTGTTTTGGGTCGAGAGCCTTCTTCAGACTGAAAGTTTCATCTCTCAGTAGATAATAAAATAAGACAATCATCACGGTCAATGTGAGACACAGTCTTTATTCCTATTTGACAAAATAAAAAGACGACTTCTTGCACATATTGAGAGAAGGTGCATCACACCAAACAACATTTGTCTAAAAAAAAACAGATTATTCTTCAGCTTCTTCTTCTTCTTATCGAGTCCACACACAAGATTAGAAGTTGTTCAGCCAGAGCTGAACACACTTCTCGGCATCTGCACAATGGTGTCTGTCTTGCGCTTCTTGTGCTTCTTGTGCGCGGTGGTGGAAAGATTGGTTGAAACAGGGCCGCGACGTGAACGCTCTTTCCTTGGCCCCATTCTTCAGCTCATTAAAGAGCTCGGGTGAAAAAAACCAATATAGTGTGTGAAAAAAAGTAACATCATTTGTGCCACGTGATTAACAAAACTACAGTCCACGATGTTCATTCAAGATTAACGGGAAAGAGCTGGAGACGGACAAGTCACTCGCACAAATAACAGAAATGCCAAGTACCGTGGGAACTCTTTATCGTGGGAACTCTTTATCGTGCGGAACTCGTGCTGGACCATGACCACTTCACTCGGGTGACATCTTGCTTCAGGTCGCACCGTGAGAACTGGCCATAACAGGGGGGAGATTACACCTGTTTGTGGAAGCATGGAGGTCTATCACGAATGATAAATATATACTCAACAGTATTTGTGGATACAAAATAGAATTTGTTCAAGAAAACATGCCACCAGTTCAGCATACACCCCAAAGGGTCTTTACCCTCTCAGTTAAAGAAAAACTAGAGGGTCAAGCAGAACTGGTGAGGCTAATTACAAAGGGTATCATTGAGAAAACCAAACATGAACCCTTGGAATTTGTCTCAAATATATTCACTAAAACCAAAAAAGATGGTGGATGTCACATCATCATTGACTTGACCTCACTAAATATGTTTGTTAAGTATATAAATTTCAAAATGGAAACATTTGTAACTGCCAAACAACTGATTTCCAAAGGATACTTCATGGCAAGCATCGACTTAAAAGATGCTTACTATTCAGTACCCATTCAAAAGGATCATCGCAGATACCTGAAATGTACCTGGATGGGGCAACCATGGCAGTTTAAAGCATTGCCTAATGTGTTAACATCAGCCCCAAGATTATTTACCAAGATATTACCAGCCTTGGCAATATTAAGAAGACAGAAACATATTGTCATGGCATATCTTGATGATATCTTAATAGTAGGCAAAACCATGGAATTGGCTAAATCAGCTGTGTCAGCTACCAAACAATTGTTTGAAACATTGGGATTTGTCTTACATCCAGATAAATCTAAGTTGACGCCATCCACAACCATGGACTATTTGGGATTCACAATTAACTCAGTCCACATGTCTGTAACATTGCCAAAAGAGAAAGCAGCGGAATTGGCACAAACATATAACAATTTAATGGTCAACGATCGACCAACCATTCGACAAGTGGCAAGAGTAATTGGCAAAATGGTAGCAGCATTTCCAGCTACACAATTTGGACCTCTGCACTATCAAAACTTACAAAGAGCAAAAGTGCAGGCGGTAAAATAACATGCAGGTACTTTGACCGAGTCATGAAATTACCCATTGAAGCAATATCAGAGTTATAATGGTGGGTAGGGAACGTTTGGCATAGTTCCAGCCCTATCGTCATCAATAACCCGACGTTAATTATTCAAACAGATGCCAGTGCTCAAGGCTGGGGAGCAACTAATACCATATCCAGCACGGGTGGTAGATGGACTAATCGAGAGTCATCTTTACTACAGACACTGGGCATAAATTATCTGGAAATGTTGGGTGCATTTTATGGTTTAAAAGCATATTCTACAAATATGCACCACTTGCATGTTCGTTTACAAATAGATAATACCACGGTGGTGGCCTATATTAACCATATGGGCGGTATAAAATCGATATCATATGACAATTTGGTCTACACAATCTGGCAATGGTGTGTCGATAGACATATTTGGCTATCAGCAACTTACCTACCAGGTAAGCTAAATATAGTGGCAGACACCAGGTCATGCAAATTCAATGACAACACCGAATGGATGTTAAATCCCAAAGCATTTGCTAAAATTTCAAAGCAATATGGCACGCCAGATATCGATCTGTTTGCATCCAGACTAAATCACCAGGTACCAATGTATGTCGCTTCGGAACCAGACCCTGAGGCAGCAGCGATAGATGCATTCGCGCTGGACTGGGTAAAATTATTCTTTAATGCTTTTCCTCCCTTCTGCCTCATCAGGCGGGTACTACGCAAAATACAGATGGACTCTGCTTCAGGTATTTTGATAGTACCCGACTGGCCTACACAGCCATGGTTCCCAGTGGTCCTCGACATGGTCATCGAAACCCCATTGACCTTTCCCAGTAGCCCAGACTTATTAACTCACCCGGTATCAGGCATAAGCCACCCATGCTACGATAAAATTAAACTACTGGGTTGCAGAATTTGAAAAGACCTCTGCTGGGCCTGGGATCGTCAGACAACACTATCAACACGATGACAGCATCCCACCGCATGCCCACAAGGAAACAATACTTGGCAAACATCAAGAAGTGGGAAAGATACTGTTCGAATACAGGAACTACATATTCAACTACTACAATAACCAATGTACTGGAGTTCCTGGACAGGTCTTCACCACAATGAAGGACTCAGCTACAGCACCATTAACACAGCCAGAAGTGCTCTGTCATCCTACTTAATTCAGGCACCAGGACAACAGGCCATAGGGTCCCACCCGCTGGTGATCAAACTCATGAGAGGCATATTCAACTCTAATCCCCCCAGACCTAGGTACATCCAAATCTGGGATGTCAGTGTGGTCGTGACATACCTTAGGGGATGGTCACCAGCCAGGTCCCTCACCCTGGAACAACTAACCCTGAAGACGGTCATACTGATGGCACTTGTCTCAGCACAAAGAGTCCAGTCCCTCCATCTACTACGATTGGACAATATGGTCATAACACTAGACCGTGTCACATTTACCATTCAGGAGCTGGTCAAACAGAGCAGACCAGGAACATCAGGTCCAGTCATGGAATTCCGGGCATACCCACCTGAACCACGGTTATGTGTCATGACCCACTTATTGAATTACATCGACACAACAAGAAATCCCCAAGGGAGAGAAAAAGCCTTATGGGTCAGCCACAAGAAACCTCATGGTCGGGTGACGAGCCAAACTATCTCAAGATGGCTTCAAGCAGGTACTGGGAGCTGCTGGAGCAAATACTAACCTGTATAAACCTCACTCCACCAGGGCAGTATCCACATCGGCGGCTAAGAGGATGGACGTGCCTATGGACCACATCCTGGCTACAGCGGGGTGGTCTAGGGAGAAAACGTTCCAAACTTTTTAGAACAAGCCGCTGGCAGAACCTGTATCGTTTGCAGAAAAAGTATTAGAATCTGCAAATATATAATTTAAGCCCGGGGGAGCATTTTTGTTTTTGTTATTGTTTAATAAACACCATTATTTTTTTACAAACAGATTCATGGTTGATTACGATAACATACTTCCTCCCTCGAATGACTTCGGCAGCGCGTGAAGTATGAACTGTTACACGGTTTGAAATCACAGAGCTTTAAAATCTTCACGCAGTCACTCACGTGACTCCGAAGTAAAATAGTAAGATTAAACGAGAACTTACCAGTTCGAAGTTTGATCTGTATTTTATGAGGAGTTACGATGAGGGATTATGTGCCCTCCGCTCCCACCCTCAACTATAGAGATCATCTGGTATTTAAGTTCTCCTTTTCTTTACTATGTTTATTTCAATTATTGTGTCTTTCTGTGATTCCACACCGCTGCTTTGAAGTATGCCGCGCATGCGTGCTGGACGGGTTCTTCACGCAATCCCTCATCGTAACTCCTCATAAAATACAGATCAAACTTCGAACTGGTAAGTTCTCGTTTAATCTTACTATTCTACGCCTATCACTTATGACCTTATGATCCATCCCCCATCATTGTCAAATCCACAATAAGCAATTATTTCCTTTTCATTATTCTCATTGTCTTGCCCACAGACTTGTTTGCGCGAGATTTCTCTCATCCATCTCTCTCTGTCCAATTTATTTGTTTAATCCCATGAGTTTGTCCCGGTTCCAGCAGCTTCTTCAGATTAATTGAGTGTCACAGGCAGAGCGACGGCAAATGTGAGGAAAAGCAAGGCTGTTTGCTGTTGAAATGGGTTTTTGTTTCCTTTCGCCAAAACAAAAGAAACCATTAACCTGGAGATGCAGGGAACTGCGGATGTTGGAATCTTGAGCAAAACACAAAGTGCTGGAGGAACTCAACCGGTCAAGCAATCAAAGTCAGACTCAAAAAGCTGGAGTAACTCAGTGGGTCTGGCAGCATTTCTGGATCAGTCTGTATAAAGACACACCGCGGAAACAGGCCCTTCGGCCCACCGAATCCGCACCGACCAGCGACCCCCGCACATTAACACTATCTTACACACACTAGGGACAATTTACATTTACACCAAGCCAATTAACCTACTAACCTGTATGCCATTGGAGTGTGGGAGGAAACTGAATGTCACAGAGAATTTCCACGTGGTCACAGGGAGAACGTGCAAACTCCGCATAGACAGCACTCGTAGTCGGGATCTAACCTGGGTCTCTGGCAGTGTAAGTGCTGTAAGGCAGCAACTCTACTGCTGCGCCACCATGCTGCCCTTCCGCAGAAAGGAATAGATGACGTTTAAGGGTCGAGACCCTTCTTCAGACTGAGAGTCAAGGGAATGGTAAACCAGAGATATGGGGCAAATGAATGGAAGATATGAAAAATGCAATAATAATCAAGGAAAAGGTGGAGCCCACAATGGTCAGTTGTTGGCAATGGGATAGAAGATAACGAGTTGTAGACAGTGGAACTCAGCAGATCAGGCAATATCTGTGGGGGACGTGGACAGACATAGTTTCAGGTTGGGATCCTATAGAGGGGTCTAGGGCTACAGGTAACATGCTTCCCTGAAAATGGCAAACAGATCGATAGGGTGGTAAAGAAGGCATTTGGTACATTGGCCTTCATCAGTCAGAATACTGAGTGGAGAAGTTGGGACGTTATGTTATGGTTGTATAAGACATTGGTGAGGCCGCACTTGGAGCATTGTGCTGAGTTTTGGTCACTCTGCTACAGGAAGGATGTCATTAAGTTGTCATTAGGATTTATGAGGATGTTGCCAGGTCTTGTGGGGCTGAGCTATGGGGAGAGGTTGGGTATGTTAGGACTTTATTCCTTGGAGTGTTGGAGGCTGAGGGGTGAGGAGGGCTATAAATGTGGATTAGGGTGGCACAGTGGTGAGTTTCATTCATTCATGAGGGTGGCGCAGTGGTAGAGTTGCTGCTCTACAGCATCAGAGACCTGGTTTGATCCTGACTACTGGTGCTTGTCTGTAAGGAGTTTGTACGTTCTCCCCGTGAACCTGCGTGGGTTTTCTCCGGGAGCTCCGATTTCCTCCCACACTCCAAAGACGTACAGGTTTGGCATCATTGTAAATTGTCCCTAGAGTGGGTCGGATAGCGTTACTGCGCGGGGATCGCTGGTCGGCATGGACTCGGTGGGCCGAAGGGTCTGTTTCCGCACTGTGCCTCTAAACTAAACTAAACTAAACTAAACTAACTTAACGTACTCTCTTAACCTTCTGCAGGTGTGCAGTACAGAGCATATTGACTGCTTGCATCACGGCCTGGTTCAGCAACTTGAACGCCCAGGAGTGCGATACAGATTCCAGGACAGGTCATCAGAGAGGGCGGCACGGTGGTGCAGCGGTAGAGTTGCTGCCTTACAGCGCCAGAGACCCAGGTTCGATCCTGACTACTATGGGTGCTGTCTATGCGGAGTTTGTACGTTCTCCCCGTGACCGCGTGGGTTTTATCCCGGGTGCTCCGGTTTCCTCCCACACTTCAAAGACAATAGACAATAGACAACGGGTGCAGGAGTAGGCCATTCGGCCCTTCGAGCCAGCACCGCCATTCAATGTGATCATGGCTGATCATCTCCAATCAGTACCCTCCCGTTCCTGCCTTCTCCCCATATCCCCTGACTCCGCTATTTTTAAGAGCCCTATCTAGCTCGCTCTTGAAAGTATCCAGAGAGCCTGCCTCCACCGCCCTCTGAAGCAGAAAATTCCACAGACTCACCACTCTCCGTGAGAAAAAGTGTTTCCTCGTTCCTCGAGAAGAACGTTTTTCACACAGAGAGTGGTGAATCTCTGGAACTCCCTGCCACAGAGGGTAGTCGAGGCCAGTTCATTGGCTATATTTAAGAGGGAGTTAGATGTGGCCCTTGTGGCTAAGGGGATCAGAGGGTATGGAGAGAAGGCAGGTACGGGATACTGAGTTGGATGATCAGCCATGATCATATTGAATGGCGGTGCAGGCTCGAAGGGCCGAATGGCCTACTCCTGCACCTAATTTCTATGTTTCTATGTTTCTATGTATGTCTCCGTTCTAAATGGCTTAATCCTTATTCTTAAACTGTGGCCCCTGGTTCTGGACTC
Source organism: Amblyraja radiata (assembly GCF_010909765.2). Classification (NCBI taxonomy): domain Eukaryota; kingdom Metazoa; phylum Chordata; class Chondrichthyes; order Rajiformes; family Rajidae; genus Amblyraja; species Amblyraja radiata. Next base: position 176,253,529 of record NC_045956.1, read on the forward strand.
CCCCAACATCGGGAACATATTTCCTGCCTCTAGCGTGTTCAAACCCTTAACAATGTCTATATGTTTCAATAAGATTGCCTCTCATCCTTCTAAACTCCAGAGTGTACAAGCCCAGCTGCTCCCTTGTCTCAGCATATGACAGTCCCGTCATCCCGGGAAAGACGTACAGGTTTGTAGGTTAATAGGCTTGGTGTAAGTGTAAATTGCCCCTAGTGTGTGTAGGATAGCGTTAATATGCAGTGATCATTTGTCGGTGCGGACTCGGTGGGGGCCGAAGGGTCTGTTTTCGCGCTGTATCTCTAAACTAAACTAAACTCAAAATACCTTGAAGCTGCTGACTCTCTTCACCGCAGTCAACTTAAGGGGAATTAGGGACAGGCAGCAAATGCTGGCCTTGGCATCATTGTTGTAAATTGAATAGAGCACAAAATTACTCTCCTATGGGATATAATTGGCGGTGAATTGTTTGCAGATGCTTTGAAAGATGCTGGATCAAGCATTCAGATCTGCATCTCCTCAGATATACTGAGGATGCTGGGTGTAAGTTGTATCATTTTAAATCCCCACTGGTTTTAGACAATAGACAATAGACAATAGGTGCAAGAGAAGGCCATTCAGCTCTTCGAACCAGCACCGCCATTCAATGTGATCATGGCTACCAATCAGTACCCCGTTCCTGCCTTCTCCCCATATCCCCTGACTCCACCATCTTTAAGAGCCCTATCTAGCTCTCTCGTAAAAGTATCCAGACAACCGGCCTCCACCGTCCTCTGAGGCAGAGAATTCCACAGACTCACAACTCTCTGTGAGAAAAAGTGTTTCCTCGTCTCCGTTCTAAATGGCTTACCCTTTATTCTTAAACTGTGATCGCCAATTGCCTTTTCAAATGTTCAACCATTGAAATGGTGACGATTGAAATGGTTGAAATCACTGTTATCATCGTGCTTAAAGTATTTTCAGAATGTTTTAACATTTTAAGATACATTTAGACAGGTACCTGGACAGGACACATCTGGAGGGAAGGTACACAAAAAAGCTGGAGAAACTCAGACTTTTGAAGAAGGGTTTCGGCCCGAAACGTTGCCTATTTCCTTCGCTCCATAGATGCTGCTGCACCTGCTGAGTTTCTCCAGCTTTTTTGTGTACCTTCGATTTTCCAGCATCTGCAGTTCCTTCTTAAACACATCTGGAGGGATATGGGCCAAACGCAGGTAGGTGGGACTAGTGTGGGCATGTTGTCTGATGTGGGCAGGTTGGGCCAAAGGGCCTGTTTCCACGCTGTAAGACTATGACTCTATTTAAAATTTCAATGTACTTTGCGTTCAGTGAGATTAGAACATGTAACATAGAACATACTAACACTCTCCTCCGCCTAGCGGAGCTGGTCCTCTCCCTTAACAACTCCTTTGACTCGTCCCACTTGCTCCAATTCAAAGGAGTAGATATGGGCATCCGCATAGGCCCCAGCCAATCCTGCTTCTTTGTAGGGTACGTTAAACAATCCTTGTTCCAGGAGAACACTGGCCCTATCCCCGAGCTCTATCTCCGTCACATTGTTGACTGCATCGGAGCTACCTCCTGCACCCATGCAGAACTCATGGACTTAATTAACTTCACCGCTAATTTCCATCCTACACTCAAACCATCTCCGACACCTCCCCCCCCTTTCTTGATCTCACTGTCTCCATCACAGGAGACAGACTATTGACTGACATCTACTACAAACCCACTGACTCCCACAACTATCTCCACCACACTTCTTCCCACCTGCCTCCAGTAAAGGTTCTATCCCCTACTCCCAATTCCTCCGTCTATGACGCATCTGCGCCCAAGATGATGTGCTCCATACCCTAGGCATCTGAGATTTACTCATTCTTTAGGGAACGGGGGTTCCCCTCTCCCATCATAGATGAGACCCTCACTCGTGTCTTCTCGGTACCCAGCAGCTCCGCCCTTGCTCCCCCTCCCCCTAGTTGCAACAGAAACAGAGACCTCCTTGTCCTCACCTTCCACCCCATCAGCTGTCGCATACAACACGTAATCCGCCGACATTTTCGCCATCTCCAACGGGATCCCACCACTAGTCACATTTTCCCATCTCCACCCCTTTCTGCCTTGCGCAGAGACCGTTCCCTCCGCAACTCGCTGGTTAACACATCCCTTCCCACCCAAACCACACCCTCCCCAGGTACCTTCCTCGGCAACCGCAGAAGATGCAACACATGTCCCTATACCTCCTCCCTCAATTCTGTCCAGGGACCACGACAGTCCTTTCAGGTGAGGCAGAGGTTCACTTGCACCTCCTACAACCTCATCTACTGTATCCGTTGTGCAAGATGTGGACTCTTATACATCGGCGAAACCAAACGCAGACTGGGCGATCGTTTCGTGGAACACCTTCGTTCAGTCCACCTGGACCGACCTGATCTCCCGGTTGCTAAACACTTTAATTCTCCTTCCCATTAGAAACATAGAAACATAGAAATTAGGTGCAGGAGTAGGCCATTCGGCCCTTCGAGCCTGCACCGCCATTCAATATGATCATGGCTGATCATCCAACTCAGTATCCCGTACCTGCCTTCTCTCCATACCCCCTGATCCCTTTAGCCACAAGGGCCACATCTAACTCCCTCTTAAATATAGCCAATGAACTGGCCTCGACTACCCTCTGTGGCAGAGAGTTCCAGAGATTCACCACTCTCTGTGTGAAAAAAGTTCTTCTCATCTCGGTTTTAAAGGATTTCCCCCTTATCCTTAAGCTGTGACCCCTTGTCCTTCCCATTCCCACACTGACCTTTCTGTCCTGGGCCTCCTCCATTGTCAGAGTGAGGCCACACACAGATTGGAGGAACAGCATCTCATATTTCGCTGGGGCAGCTTATGATTTTGATTTCTCTAACTCCAAGTAACCCCAGCACTCTCTCTCTCTCCATCCCTCCCCCACCCAAGTCGCACCAGCTTCTCGTTCTCACCTAGCAAACAGCTAACAATGGCCTCTTGCCTTTATCATCGTTACAGTTTTGCATCTTTTATTCATTGTTCTATATCTCTCTACATCACCGTCTATATCTCTCGTTTCCCTTTCCCGTGACTTGCAGTATGGAGAAGGGCCTTGCCCCGAAACGTCACGCATTCCTTCCCACCAGAGATGTTGCCCGTCCCGCTGAGTTACTCCAGCATTTTGTGTCTATCCAATATCTGCAGTTCCACCCTATACATAGAACAGTACATCACAGCAACAGGCTCTTTGGCACACTGTCACAGATGCTGAATGATGTTGAGGTAAGCTAAACTTCTCTGCCTCCACTGAATCCTTATCCCTCCATTCCCTACACAATGAGGTAGACAGTAGTTCGGGACTGCTCTGTAAATGTGGGAGGATTGTTCAGCTGATAATAGCTGGGATAATTGTGGGAAGAAAGTGTCCCTCATCCTGGAGGTCTCTCATAGAAACATAGAAACGTAGAAAATAGGTGCAGGAGTAGGCCATTCGGCCCTTCGAGCCTGCACCGCCATTCAATATGATCATGGCTGATCATCCAACTCAGTATCCTGTACCTGCCTTCTCTCCTTACCCCTTGATCCCACAAGGGCCACATCTAACCCCCTCTTAAATATAGCCAATGTACTGGCCTCAACTACCTTCTGTGGCAGAGAGTTCCAGAGATTCACCACTCTCCGTGTGAAAAATGTTGTCCTCATCTCAATTTTCCTCATTTCCATAACTTTTTCATTGTTTTAGCTTCTGCAGTTGAAGGTGGTAAGTATCCCGTTTTCCTTAACCAACTCCAGATTGTTGCGTGTCTACCCAGGCTCATGCTCAACACTCCTCGGGACCCTACCTTTGTTGTACTCTAGCCTTTCAATCGTGCAAGAAGAGTGGGTGTGGAAGGGATGTTTCCACTGGCGGGAGCCTCATAATTAAAGGGCGCTCTTTTAGAAACGTGAGGAGAAACCTCTTTAGTCAGAGGGTAGTAAATCTCTCTCTCTCTCTTTTTTTCTTCTTTTTTTTTAAATTCCAAGACTTTATTCGACACAACAAATGATGCAACAGATCAAAGTCATAAACAAAAAAAAGAAATTACATTATACCAAGTGTCATTATAATACAACATTACAATCATTGTTCACAATACTCTCAACCCCACGCGGTGACCAGCGCCCACGGAAGGCCTCCAAAGTCCCCGTGGACACCGCGTGTTCCCTCTCCAGGGACACACGTGCACGGACGTAGGCCCGGAAGAGGAACAGGCAGCCGACTCTTGCCTGACCATCGACCGCCTGCTGCCTGGACCCGCGAATGGCCATCTTGGCCAGGCCCAGGAGTAAACCGACAGGTAGGTCCCACCCCCCCACTTGGCTCTCCCCACACCCTGCCTTGTGTCCAAACACAAGAATCGTAGGACTAAAATGCAACCAGAACTTTAGGAACAACCCCTTCAGATATTGGTACAGGGGCAGTAGCCTCTCACACGCCATGTACGCGTGGAACACGGTCTCTTCCTCTCCACAGAAAATACAAGCAGCGGACGAGCCCGTGAACCGACTCAAAGGTTTATTACACGCCACCGCTCTGTGCAGCACTCTCCACCCCAGGTCCCCAATGCAAAGGGGGACAACTCCCTTGTAGAGGCACCCCCACTGGGGACCTTCCCCGCCTTCAGGTGGTAACACCGTCCGCCATGGAGTGTCGGGTCGGGAGACGAAGGCAAGGAGGTGCAGAATGTGCAGGAACATTCTATACAGTGAGCGTCTCTTCGCATCACGAAACGGCATGCTAGTCATCTCAGAAAGGCGGCTTAGGTTATGTGGAGCCGGTGCCCGGGAAATATCCCGGAGCCGAGGCCCGATGAGCAGATCTGACGGAGCGGGTAAAAGCTCATTTAGAACCACTCTAGGTGCACGCCTCTCCTCGACACCCGCCATGACTGGGTGAGGACCGGCCACGCCCGCAGCCGCAAATCCCACACTCGTGGGAGCAACAACGCTCGGGTGAAAACAAACAGATTCCTCACCGCAACACATCCCGGTGGAAAACAGAGCAAGCCCTGGGGTGGGTCGACTGAAGCCGCCAACGGGAGGAGAGAGGGACAACAAAACAAGCCCCAGAGAGGAGAGTAGTGAGATGAGCAAGAGATAGGAGAGAAGAGGAGAGGAGCAGAGAGGAGAGAGAGAGAGAGAGAGAGAGGAGAGAGAGGGGAGAGAGAGAGAGAGAGAGGGAGACAGAGGGTGAGAGAGAGGAGGAGAGAGAGAAAGAGGGAGAGAGAGAGAGAGAGAGAGAGAGAGAAAGAGAGATAGAGAGAGAGGGAGAGAGAGAGAGAGAGAGAGAGAGAAGAGATAGAGAGAGAGAGAGAGAGAGAGAGAGAGAGGAGAGAGAGAGAGAGAGAGGAGAGAGAAGAGAGGAGAGAGAGAGAGAGAGAGAGAGTAGAGAGAGAGAGAGAGAGAGAGAAGAGAGAGAGCTCTCTCTCTCTCTCTCTCTCTCTCTCTCTCCTCTCTCTCTCTCTCTCGCTCTCTCGCTCCTCTCTCTCCCTCTCTCTTTCCTCTGGCTTAGTCCCTTCTTAATAATTCGATGGATTATGAAGAACATGACCTTTTTGTTTTATAGTAATGCAAATGTAAACCAGTTTGAAGCATGAAGATGCTCAAAGGCAGACAGTCAGCAAACTAATCCTGATAGCTACAGAACCTCATTCTGCAGACGTACAATTCCAAATGACTAAGGGGTAATCATTATCTGTTTGTGTCTTGACAACCAAATTATTATATACTATTCATGTTCGGGAGGGGGGGGGGGGGGTTTATTGGATTCCACTGCTAGCGGTGTTACAGGAGCCAGAGACAGAAATACTGATTTGAGACGCACGCTAACAAGAAGTACAATAATATTGCCCACATTTCTTAGCAGCATTGGAAAAATGTATCTCCTCATTTTCCAGCAGACCTTTCAATCTCCTGAGCACGATATTTCTGCAGGTTTAAGCCCCTGTCCCACTTAGGAAACCTGAACGGAAACCTCTGGAGACTTTGCGCCCCACCCAAGGTTTTCGTGCGGTTCCCGCAGGTTGCAGGTGGTTGCCGGAGGTTGCAGGTAGTGGAAGCAGGTAGGGAGACTGACAAAAACCTCCGGGAACCGCACGGAAACCTTGGGTGGGGTGCAAAGTCTCCAGGGGTTTCCGTGCAGGTTTCCTAAGTGGGACGGGGGCTTATAACTCTTCCAATGACTTTGACGATAGTGGAAAACAAGAACACAATCTGATAATTGAGCCTTTGGTTTGTTGAGGAGTCCTGGATAGAGTGGATGTGGAGAGGAATGGTTCCACGAGTGGGAGAGTCTAGGATCAGAAGTCATAGCCTCAGAATTATAGGGCATTCCTGTAGGATAGAGATGAGGACTGTCAACCAGTGGCATTAACGTCTGTGGTGATGAAGGGCTTTGAGAGGTTGTTAATGTTACGTTGAATCCCTTCATCTAAATCATTGATGTATATTGTAAATAGATGTGGTCCCAGAACCGATCCTTGCAGCACCCCATTAGTCACTGCCAGCCATTCTGAAAGGGACCCGTTAATCCATACTCTTTGTATCCTGTCTGCCAACCACTTTTCTATTCATGTCAGCACTCTACCCCCAATACCATGTGCCCTAATTTTGCCCACTAATCTCCTAGGTCATCATGCATGTTGGCACAAACGATATACGTAGGTGGGGAAAGGGATGAGGTCCTGCAAAATAGTAAGATTAAACGAGAACTTACCAGTTTGAAGTTTGATCTGTATTTTATGAGGAGTTACGATGAGGGATTACGTGAAGAACCCGCTCAGTGCGCAGGCGCGGCATACTTCCAAGCAGCGGTGTGGAATCACAGATAGACACAGTTATTTGAAGTAAACATAGTAAAGATAAGGAGACATCAATTTATTAGTTTGATCCATACAATGAGGGTGGGAGCGGAGGGCACGTAATCCCTCATCGTAACTCCTCATAAAATACAGATCAAACTTCAAACTGGTAAGTTCTCGTTTAATCTTACTATTTTACTTCGGAGTCACGTGAGTGACTACGTGAAGACTTCAAAGCTCTGTGATTTCAAACCGTGTAACAGTTCATACTTCACTCGCTGCCGAAGTCATTCGAGGGAGGAAGTATGTTATCGTAATCAACCATGAATCTGTTTGTAAAAACAATAATGGTGTTATTAACAACAACAAGACCAATTGCTCCCCCGGGCTTACATTATATATTTTTTGCAGATTCTTTTTCTGCAAACGATACAGGTTCTGTCAGTGGTTTGTTATAAAAGTTTGGAACGTATACTCCCTAGACAACCCTGCAGTAGCCAGGATGTGGTCCATAGGCTCGTCCATCCTCTTAGTTACTGACGTGGAAGCTGTCCTGGTGGAATAAGATTTTATACACGTTAGTATTTACTCCAGCAACTCCCAGTACCTGCTTGAGCCACTAGAGATAGTTTAGCTCGTCACCCGACCATGAGGTTTCCTGTGGCTGACCCATAAGGCTTTTTCCTCTCCCTCGGTATTCCTTATTGTGTCGATCTCTAAGTGGGTCATGACACATAAAACGTGGTTCAGGTGGGTATGCCCGGAATTTCATGACTGGACCTGATGTTCCTGGTCTGTTCTGTTTGGCCAACCCTTGAATGGGCATGTGGCACTATCTGGTGTTATAACCATGTTGTCCCATCGCAGTAGATGGGAGAGCTGGCTCTTTGTGTTGATGTAATGCCACCAGCATGTCCATCTTCAGGGTAGGCTGTTCCAGGGTGAGTGACCTGGCTGGTGATCATCCCCTAAGGTATGTCAGGATTTCACTGACATCCCAATTTGGGTGTACCTATTTCTGGGGAATGGATTGATATACCTCTCCTGTATCTGATCACCAGTGAGCGGTACCCAAGTTGAGTAGGCTAACAGAACATGTCCTTCATTGTGGTGAAGACCTGCCAGGAGCTCCAGTACAGTTTTTTGTTATAGTTGAATGTGTAATTCCTGTTTTGGAAAACAGTGTACCATTTCTTGATGCTCCTCAGGTATGTTCCCTAGGATATGCGACGGAATGCTGTCATCAGGTTGATAGTGCTGCTGATCCAAGCACAGCAATGGTCTTCCCAATTCTGCAATTCTTTTAATGACCATGTCGAGGATCACTGGGAACCATGCTTGTGGACTTGGTCCACTGTAATTTGCGTAGTACCCGACTGATGAAGCCGTAGTACCTATTGAAGAGGTAGAAGGAAAGGAAAACATAGAGATTAGGTTCCCCCCACCCCTCAATACGCGGGAATGTCTCCATTGCCGCTGCCTTGAGATTGGTTTCATGTGACGTAAGTTAGTACGTGGTGATTTAATTGGATATAAGGAATCGATATCTGGTGTCCATATTGCTTAGTGATTTCAGCAAATATTTTTGGTTTAAATGTATGTTTACAGTATTTAGCTCATCTGATAGGTGAGTTACTGATGGTCAAACATGTTTGACGACATACGGTTTCCAATTGTTAATAAATTGTCACCTAATATCGATGTTCTCCGCCCAAGTGGTTTGGTATATGCCACCACTGATGTTGTTATCTTATAAACGAACATGCAAATTTGGTGGATTACTGAGCAAATGCTTCACTAGAATTAAGTAAGTTAATATATAACATGTTTAAGTCAATTCATATTGGCATTAAGTATTACAAGCTCAGTAACACATCAGGACACATAAGATGTTACTCAAAACAGGTGGAAGTGTACAACCATAATCCTTCCTGCCGATAAATTCCATGATAACACTACAGATTAATCCATTTGCCCCCATATTACAGGTATGGAGATAGTTTTGAACACTAGTATCTCAGCTCATAGGAAAGGTACAAAGTTCAGTAGCTGGTAATGCTGCTATATCCCAATTACTTTGCCACGTAGTTGATTGGTGGTTAATGCACCATGACTGATAGTCTTAATGAATACCAGATAACAAAGTTGTGGATGGTCAACGTAAATATCTGGATATATATTTTGTGCACCGTTCCCAGAGGCACTGCAATACTGGGTCGATGCGTGGAGTGGACGGAGCAAGCCCCTATTCCATCTCCCTGTTCCAAAATTCAATTTAATATATGGTCCCTAGATAAGGGACGTATCAGATTATTAAACTGATAAGAACAGATACTACACTTGATCTTAGCCAAAAGGCCGAGAAGCGATGCAGCTAAAGCTGTATCCAAGGATAGTTTGTCGTTAATATATAGACATGCCATGACGGAATGTTTCTAAGTGTCAGGGCTAGTTGCTTCTGGATAACTTTGACTTAAATGCCGCAACGCTCATCATGGTTACTCCATCCAGGTAATTGCGGTATATCCGAAACTTATATGAGAAGGTACTGAATAGTGTGCATCTTCAAGGTCGATGTCTACCATAAAGTATCCTTGGATCCATGGTAGTAGTTACAAATCCCATGAATGGGTATACCTGGTGAAATACTCAAGTGGTTTATCAACGATGGTGCGACATTCACCATCGTGGGAGGGTAGACCACTTGGGGTGCTTGCTGAATTGGTGGCAAGATATTAATTCTATTCCCCTTGTATTTATTTTTTGGTATATAACTACCAAGAGTGATAGCTTCCTAACCAGGCGTGATTCATCCACCCCTTGTTAGTACAACCCTTAACCTTTATGTGATGGTAGGAACCATACTTATCTGTCTTCATTGTTGTTTTCTTCGGTTTCTGGTTCCTTGTTCTTGTAGGGACGATGTTTGTTGGGGGGTGGCGCATTTTCCCTGGGGCCTGCTCTGGGCCGTGGCCTAAAATGCTACGGGTTTGGCATGCAGGCCCCGAGCTTTCACCAGTACCATGAGGCAGACGCCCCTGGTGGACACGTAGAGGTACTGCTGTCTGGTTTAGTGTGGTGCTCATTCCAGACTCTGCCCTCTTGTGCCGAATAGTTTGAACACTTCGTCCAGTTTTTTAGGACTGGTTTGGTAAGTGCCAGGTAGCAGGATCTGTGCTTGTGAGGTCGGCGTTCTCATAGTCCTGTTAATTTCATAGATTGAGGGCAGGTTTGTGAGTTCATTTCAGAAGTTATGAGGTATACCATTGAACAGTAGGGTCAGGTGTTTTGCCATACTACCCTGCCCTTCTGGAATGAGCAGGTGGACATGATAGCCGACGTCAGGGTACCAAATGCATTTTTAAAATATTTAGGTTAAATGCGCTGCTCAATGTATCCCCCAATAATGGTGGGCACTTTGAGTAAATGCAATTTAGGGGAGGCGTGATAAAACCAACGCCTCATGGCTACCTGTCTTGGAGAGGTTTTTTGGAAAAGACAGGTAGTAAGCTGGCCATCAGTTGAGACTGAAAAGCCATCTCGCTAGTGGTGGAGCCACATAGCGGCCACACCCAGCAGCACTTCCTGATCCTGTACCTCAAGCATACTCCCGATATTGTTCAGCCAGTGACCCCTCTTCATGACCAGCCCAGCCACTGGTCACCCCAAAGATAACCACACTAAGGAGGAAGCGATGGGCAGTGCCTAGGCACTGTGGAGGGTATGCCTGAACCCTCCAGCGAGACTGCCCCTCACGTAGCGTGTCTCGCAGGAGCTCCTGCTCCAGGAGCCGCTCCAGCGGCTCAGGCAGCTGTCTCTCTCCCATGCGGGCGGAGAGAGGTCCCCTCCGACAAGTCGGAAGCCACCGGCCGGATGCCTCTTCGGATGGCTGAACATCCAGCCCGCAGCTCAGGCACTAGCGGGACTGGCTTCGGCGCGGTGTGGGGATAGCGGAGCGCCCGGTAATTGTTCCTACCGCCTTCTTCTGGAGCTTTTGTGCCTTGTAGAAGCGAGAGCGCCCCTCAAGCAGCGCGTCTCGCAGGCACCTGCTCCGTGAGCCGCTCCAGCGGCTCAGGCGGCTCTCTCTCCCCCCGTGCGGGTGGAGAGACGTCCCGTCCCAAATCGGGAACACCTGCCGGATGCCTCTTCGGGTGGCTATACATCCAGCCCGCTATCGGGCTGGCCTCGGCACGGTGTCGGGGAATTGCAGAACACCGGGTAAACGTTCCTACCGCCTGTTGCTGCCCCCCTTCCCCCCGACGGGAAACGTTCCTCCTTGAACGGGGGACAGTTTTGTTCCAGAGCCTTTTTCTCTGCCTGTAAAACACAAGCAGAAAAAGGGGCTCCCCTGTAAAAGAAAACCCGACCTCAGGATACTCACCTGACGGTCCGTTTCTCTGTTGCGGGAGCGCCTAACTCCCGCTGCCGCTGTTGCACTGCTGGCGTAATGCCGCACCTGCGCACTGAGCGGGTTCTTCACGTAGTCACTCACGTGACTCCGAAGTAAAATTAAGAATATAGGGGTAGGCTATTTAGGACTGAGATGAGGAAAAACCTTTTCACCCAGAGAGTTGTGAATCTGTGGAATTCTCTGCCACTGGAGGCAGTGGAGGCCAATTCACTGGATGTTTTCAAAAGAGAGTTCTTTTTAGCTCTTAGGGCTAACGGAATCAAGGGATATGGGGAAAAAGCAGGAACGGGGTGCTGATTCAGGATGATCAGCCATGATCATATTGAATGGCGATGCTGACAACGAAGGGCCGAATGGCCTACTCCTGCACATATTTTTAATTTAAAAAAAAATTAAAAATATGAGGTGAGGGAGTAAGATAAAAGCGTTCAAAGTAGGACCTCCAGAGTAGTGATCTCCAAGATTACTTCCAGTGCCAATGAGGGTAGGAATGGGAAGATATGGGAGATGAATATGTGGCTGAGGAGTTGGTGCAGGGGGCAGGGATTCAGATTTTCTGGACCATGGGATTTCTTCTAGGGCAGAGGAAACCTGTATCCACAATGGGGCAGCTTGGTCATCATGAATGAGTTGAGCCGAAGGGACTGATATCATGCAGTATGATTCTAATGGACAGGTTGGGAGACTAGGCAGAGAAGTGGCAGTGGAATATAGTGCAGCAAAGTGTGGAGTCATGCATTTTGGTAGTAGGAATAAAGGCGTAGACTATTTTCTAAATGTAGGAATGGTACAAAATTTTGAGATATTAAAAATCGAACCTATAATTTATCCCATCAGATAAAGCATACAAAGAACTTTAATTTGACACCTAATTCACTTTCATATCTTCAGAATTAAAGAAGTTATGGCCATTTTCATACTCGGAAATTAGCATCTTGGTCCCTATTGCTTTTCCATTGACTTAACACAAAAGCTGTGATCGAGGACAATCAAAAGCCCATAACTTTCTTAAAAATAAGGAAAACTGAATGAAATGTTCAGTTATTATAGATTGAAGCATTCTGAAACAAATATAAAACACCTTACTTGGATGACCTGAATTTAAAGCATATAATTAGTTAATTACCTAATTGTAGCTAATTACAAAATTGACCGTTGTGACGGAAATAGTAATAAACACCCAGACTGCCTTGAAAATTCAAAAATGTGATATTCTCAAGATCAGAACTTTAATATTATTGTATTATATGCTGTAAGTCCGTAACAGATAGGTAAATAAATTACAATTTCTAGCAATGGACCAAGTCTTTATGGAGAAGATCAGTTGCTAGCTGGTACATTGGCATATCATAATCAGTAGCATCATCATACTCCTCAGATTGTAACCAATAAGCAACTCTGTACACCTTGTTTTTCCTCAACTTTTCAATTTTGGCATTGTAAACTACAAGTTTTTGCTCTTCAAACCACGCATGACATGCCTTTCTGCCCACTACTTTCCCATTAAGAATGTCCTGTAGATCATCACATTTGGAATAGTCCAAATTTGGATAATCTCTGCGAATGCTGTCTAAATCAGTCTCTTTTGCTGGGCATTTGGATTGACAATTTTGTATTTCTTCTTCGGAGAATCTGTTTAAAATGTAAAGGAAAAAAAACACTGAACAGCATTAACAGAAACAAGTTATTATTTGCAGTTTTAGAAAAAAGGTAGAAATGATAAAGTTAAACGCTAAAACAAATAGTAAATACCCAACAAAAAATTCATATTCATCAGTTTCATCAAATCAATTAAATTAATCTAATCAATTAAATTCATCTAAATTCAATTACTAGATATAAACCTCTATCCATTTCTTAAGAAAAGGCTAAAATGTTTAAATAACCTACTTATCCAAATAACAAACTAATCCCATTCACACAAGAATTCACAATATAACATGATTTTTAAATCTCACTGTCATGAATTTATATGCAAAAATGGAAGGAATTTTTAATTTTTTCCCATAAATTAATCTAGAAACATCCACTCACAATATAATCAAATTTATTATTTTTTGCACAATACATGTGACTAAAACTGTTGTGGATATTTAGTATAAAAATATTGATTATGGATAGACAATAACACAAAATATAGCCGATTGAGATCCTCTTATGACATGATTGACCAAACAAAAGAGAATTTTAATCATCTTGCGAGTGGGTGTTTCTGGAATGCGATCGATTGGAACGTTGCCGTTGCCGTGAATTTTAACCCCATATCGGCAGGCAATGACATGGCTGAATCGTTTTTGGGGACTAAATAACATTTTCGCATCGTAAAATTAGACTAAAGCCACACCAAGAAGCAAGATTATATGTGAAATACACAACTTACCTTTTGTTTTGTCCTGATATTGCGATCCGTCACATTGAAGGCATTGAAGTTAGAAGTCGCTTTTTACTTTAATCCAACGATTAAATTGTCCAGCATTTTTTTTTTAAACCGGGAAAGGAAGTCCGATCGATTTTTCTTCATCGACTAGCAGCCCGAGGAAATCCCTCTCCAACAAGCAATACAAACCTGCATTTTAATCCCGCCCCCTCCTCAAAGGCTCTGGAGTCGCACACACAGCCAGTGGCAGATCTGCAGCGCCGCTGAAGGTAGGTTTTGTAACATCGCTACTAAATGGGGACTGAATCAAGAAATCCAAATCCAAAGGGACGGGAGTGCTGGTGCAGGATTACCAAAACGTTGAACTGCAAGTCGAATCAGTAGTAGAGAAAGCAAACTCAATGTTAGCATTTATTTCAAGAGGGCTTGTATACAAAACAGAGATGTAATGCTAAGGCTCTATAGGCGCTGGTAAGGCCCCATTGTGAGCAATTTTGGGCACCATATCTGAGGAAGGATGTGCTGGCTCTGGAGAGGGTCCAGAGGAGGTTTATAAGAATGATCCCAGGAATGAGTAGGTTGACCTATGTTGAGCATTTGGAGTTTAGAAGAATGAGGGGGGACGTCATTGAAACTGACGGAATAGTGAAAGGCCTGGATAAAGTGGATGTGGAGAGGATGTTTCCACTAGTGGGAGAGTCTAGGACTAGTGGTCATAACCTTTGAATTAAAGGATGTTCTTTTAGGAAGTAGATGAGGAGACATTTATTTAGTCAGCAATGAATGGTGGTACTGGCTCGAAGGGCCGAATGGCCTCCTGCTGCACCTATTTTCTATGTTTCTATGTTTCTATGTAGGTGGTGAATCTGTGGAATTCTTTGCCTCAAAAGGCAGTGGAGGCCGTCAGTGGATATTTTTAAGGTAGAGAGATAGATTCTTGGTTAGTACGGGTGTCAAGGGATATGGGGAGAAGGCAGGAGAATGGGGTTAGGAGGGAAAGATAGATCAGCCATGATTGAATGGCAGAGTGGACTTTATGTGCTGAATGGCCTAATTCTACTCCTAGAATTTATGACCTTATGACAATTCTTTGAATGTTAATGACCCAAGATATTGCCATTCTTTTTATGCATGACAGTCAGGTTTTAAAAACAAACATTTGAAAAAGAAAATGTAACAGCGGATGCAGAAAATTTGAAATAAAAGCTAGAAAATGCTAGAAATACACAACAGGTCGGGCAGCATTTATGGAGGAAACAAAACAGTGTTAACATTTGAGGTGACTTGTTGGCCTTGAAGCCCAGTGACCTGAAGTGTGTATCTCTATTTCTCTCGCTGTAATGCAATAGCAGTGGCACTGTGGGTGGTTTATTGAAAGTTTCAGGGCAGGTTGAGACGGTGTTAATAAAGCGTGCAATATCCCAGGCTGAATAAACAGAAAATCAGATCGAAGAAATCCAATATCCCAGGCTGAATAAACAGAATCAGATTGAAGAAATCCAATGAACTATCATAAAAACAGTGGTTCAGCTTACACTTGAGCTTTATTTTTCACTTCAGGATGCATGTGTTAGGAATGATGTCTGGAAGTTGGGAGGTCATGTTGCAGTTGTGTAAAACATTGGTGAGGCCACGTTTACAGTATTGTGTTCAGTTCTGAACACCATGTTATGGGAAATATGCTGCCAAGCTGGAAAGGGTGTAGATTTACGAGGATGCGTAGGAAGGAACTGCAGGTGCTGGTTGAAATCGAAGATAGGCACAAAATGCTGGAGTAACTCAGCGGGACAGGCAGCACCTCCTGAGAGAAGGAATGGGGGACCTTTCGGATCGAGACCCTTCTTCAGACTGATGTCAGGGGAGTGGGCGGTACATAGACAAGGAAGTGTGTAGTTGAGGAAGTGTAAGGTGTGAAAACAGGACAAAGGGAATGGAGATCAAGGAAAATGCAGAATAGATCATTGTTGGTTGGGAGAAGGTGACAACAAAGCAAACAGAGATAAAAGATAACAGAGAGTTACGAGGATCTTGCCAGAACACGAGGGCCTGAGCTATAGGGAGAGGCTGAGCAGTGTAGGACTATTCCTTGGAGTGCAGGAGGATGAGGGATGAACTTATCATGAGAAGGATAGATTGGTTAGATGCACAGATTCTCTTGCCCAGAGTAGAGGAATCGTGAACCAGAGGACATAGGCTTAAAGTGAGCGGGTAAAGATGTAATAGGAACCTGAGGGTCAACTTTTTTACACAGAGGGTGGTAGGTGTATGGAATGAGCTGCTGGAGTTGGTAATTGAGGCAGGTGGACCTCTGTCTTATCTGAAATCCACAATTAATCTGTGTAGGAAGGAACTGCGAATGCTGGTTTACACTGAATATCGGCACTAATTTCTTGATTAGCACGGGTGTTAGAGGTTATGGGGAGAAGGCAGGAGAATGGGGTTAGGAGGGAGAGGTAGATAGAATAGAATAGAATGCCTTTTATTGTCATTCAAACAGCTTGGTTTGAACAAAATTGCATTTCTACAATCTTAACATTACAAAAAAAACCAAGACCCACACTTAACACAATTTACACAAACATCCATCACAGTGAATCTCCAAAACCTCCTCACTGTGATGGAAGGCAAAAGTCTTATCTCTTCCCTTTGTTCTTCTCCCGCGGTCCAGCAGTCCAACTGCAGCATCGAGGTGACTGGGGCTCCCGATGTTAAAGCCCCCGGCGGGCGATGGTAAGTCCCGTGGCCGTTAAGCCGCGCCGGGCGATGTTAGGCCCCGCTCCGAGTCCTTTAAACCCGCGATTCCAGCAGGAGAAGTTGCCGTTGCGGGAGCTCCGAAAAGCGGTCTCCCACCAGGGACCTGCGAGCTCCCGATGTTCCTGTCCACTGGGCCTGCGGCCGGAGCCTCCGAAGCTCCAAAGTCGGGTCACAGCCGCGCGCCACCACTGCGCTTCCCGTTCCGAAGGCAGCCAGCTCTGCGATGGTAGGTCCGCAGGCTCCGCAACTGGAGCCTCAGATTGGTTCCGGCCGGAGGCTGCCACCGGCTCCACGATGTCAGGCCCAATGATTGAATGGCGGAGTAGACTTGATGGGCCGAATGGGCTAATTCTACTCCTATTCCTTATGACCTTCTGACACAAAATGCTGGAGAAACTCAGCAGGACAGGCAGCATCTCAGGAATGGGTGACGTTTTGGGTCGAGTCCCTTCTTCAGACTGATGAAAGGTCTCGACCCGAAACGCCACCCATTCCTTCTCTCCAGAGATGCTGCCTGCCCCACTGAGTTTCTCCAGCATTTTGTGTCCACAGTTTTTCTTCCTTGTTTTCATAGCTTCCGGCACGCTAACACACAAATTAGACATATGACATATACTGTAAATGTAAACTAAAGAGGAAGGTAAAGTGGTGGAATAACTTGTAGAGTGCAGTAGAGTTGCTGCCTTACGACGCCAGAGACCCATGTTCGATCCTGACTGCTGGTGCTGTCACTATGGAGTATTACGTTCTCCTCACGACCATTTGGGTTTCCCCGGGCACTCCAGTTTCCTTCCATTTTCCAAAGACATACAGGTTTGTAGGTTAATTGACTTCAGTAAATAGACAATAGACAATAGGTGCAGGAGTAAGCCAATTCGGCCCTTGGAACCAGCACCGATTGTAAATTGTCCTTAGTATGTACGATAGTGCACGAGAATCGCTGGTTGGCATGAACTTGGTGGACCGACGGACCTGTTTTCGCGCTGTATCTCTAAACTAAAATTAAACTGAACTCAACGAGTCAGGCAGCATCTCTGGAGAACAATGATAGGTAATGTTTCAGGTCAAGACTGATCCCAAACTAATCTCCTCTGCCTACATATGATCCTTATCCCTTTATTCAATGTACTAGACTAAGTGGGACCCGTTGGGTCCCATGTTCACAATGAGGGCTGGTCCCTCAATGCAATATTCCACCTCTCCACCAATTCCGATATTGGTGACCAGTGGGGGTTGCTTTTTGGACTGCTAGTATGGGTGTTGTGGGCCAAAGGGACTGGTTTCCAGAGGGCTAGTATGGACATTGTGGCTATTACATCAAATTCCATTTCAAGCAGAGTGCAGGCCACCAAATTCAATTTCATAGCATTTCAGGCAGAGTGCAGGCCACCTGACTCCATTTCATAGCATTTCAGGCAGAGTGCAGGCTGCAGAACTCAATTTCATAGCATTTCAGGCAGAGTGCAGTCCATTAAACTCAATTTCATAGCATTTCAGGCAGAGTGCAGGCCACCGAACTCAATTTCATAGCATTTCAGGCAGAGTGCAGGCCACCAAACTCAATTTCATAGCATTTCAGGCAGAGTGCAGGCCTCCAAACTCAATTTCATAGCATTTCAGGCGGAGTGCAGGCCACCAAACTCAATTTCATAGCATTTCAGGCAAAGTGCAGGCCACCAAACTCAATTTCATAGCATTTCAGGCAGAGTGCAGGCCACCAAATTTAATTTCATAGCATTTTAAGCAGAGTGCAGGCCATTAAAATGCCAAACAACTCATTGCATTGTCATTAAGGGCTAACAAATCATTTATTGCAAGTACATTGCAGACTCACAGTTCAGTTGATTCACAGCTTAGAATCACAGTTGTGGACTCTCCCTCGCGATCTTCCAGAGTGACTGACTCGCGTCCTGTCATCCGGGGTTTTATAGTCCTGCCCCCACCCCCCAGAAGGGGCATTACCATCATGGTGGTTATTGATATGCGAGAGGGTCAATCAGCTGATCTCAAGATTTTTTTAAACACTCATAACATTCTTATTTTTCATTGATCGCAAAAATCCTCAGGGCTGCCTCAGCGGAGGAGGACAATGAGTAAGATGCCCAAAATTCATATCGATATATGGTAACGTTTTTTTTATAAATCAATACACAGCGCAGACAGGAAGTGGTCAAGATGAGACTTTTAGTTATATAGATATCCATCTGAATGTCTAAAAACCTCTTCACTGTCACTATTGTGTCCATCTCCCCATCACCCCCGCCAACTTGTTCCAGGCTTCTATCACTCAGTATGTAAAATCTTTTGCCTCTCTCCATTAACCATTTAAGTCCTCATCTTTGCTATTCCATGTTTGCTGGCCCATAACCCAAATCCAAGGATATTGTGGCATGATTTTGCATATAAAATCATGAGAGGAATAGATCGGGTAGATGCACAGAGTATCTTGCCCAGATTAGGGGAATCGAGGACCAGAGGACACAGGTTCAAGTTGAAGGGGAAAAGATTTCATAGGAATCTGAGGGATAACTTTTTCACACAAAGGGCGGTGGGTGTATGGAACAAGCTGCCAGAAGAGGTAGTTGAGGTAGGTACTATGGCCAAGTTTAAGAAACAGTTAGACAGGTACAGGGATAGGACATGTTTGGAGGTATATGGACCAAGTGCAGGCAGGTGAGACTATTGTAGCTGGGACATTGGCCGGCATGAGCAAGTTGGGCCGAAGGGCCTGTTTTCACGTTGTATCACTCTATTGAGTTTGAGTTGAATTTAGTTTGGGTTATTGTCACGTGTACCGAGGTACAGTGAAAACCATTTGTTCCGTGCAAACCAGTCAGTTGAGAAACTTCTACAATCGAGCCATCCACAGTGTACAGATCCATGATAAAGGGAAAGATAGACACAAAATGCTGGGGTGAGTCAGCGGGGCAGGCAACATCTCTGGACAGAAGGAATGGGAGACATTTCGGGTCGAGACCCTTCTTCGGACAGGTCTTGACCCGAAATGTCGCCCATTTGACAGATGGCACAATGGGCTAAGTGTTCGGCTGGCAACCGGAAGGTAGCCGGTTCGAATCCCGCTTGGAGTGCATACTGTCGTTGTGTCCTTGGGCAAGACACTTCACCCACCTTTGGCTGTGTGTGAATGTGTGTGAATGTGTGTGAGTGATTGGTGGTGGTAGGAGGGGCCGTAGGCGCAGATTGGCAGCCACGCTTCCGTCAGTCTGCCCCAGGGCAGCTGTGGCTACAGAAGTAGCTAACCACCACCGAGTGTGACTGAGGAGTGAATGAATAATGCGATGTAAAGCGCCTTAAGTATTAGAAAGGCGCTATATAAATCCCATCCATTATTATTATTATTCCTTCTCTCCAAAGATGCTGCCTGTCCTGCTGACTTACTTCAGCATTTTGCTTCTATCCTCGGTTTAAACCAGTAACTGCAGTTCCTCCCTACACATGATAAAGGGAACAATGTTACTGAATTATTGATCGGGAGTCATGGTTTTGAATCAAGTCATGGCAGCTGGACAATTTAAAGCTCAGTTAAATACATGAATCTGGTATTAAAAAGCTGTTCTCAATAACAATGGCCTGAAAGCTAACTGACTGGCATTAAAACCCATCTGCTCCACTGATGTCCTTCACAGAAGGACATCTGATGTCCTTTCCCAAAGTACATGGATAGCACAGGTTTGGAGGGATATGGACCAAATGCGGGCAGGTGGGACTAGTGTAGCTGGGACATTGTTGGCCGGTGTGGGCAAGTGAGGCCGAAGGGCCTGTTTCCGCACTGTATCACTCTGTGACTTGCACCAAGAAACTGTAGATGCAGGAATCTTGGGGAAAACACAAATAACTTGTTTAAGGTAAGATAGGCAAACTCAGGTCTGAAGAAGTGTTTCGACCCGAAACGTCACCTATTCTTTTTCTCCAGAGATACTTCCTGACCCGCTGAGTTCCTCCAGCATCTTGTGGCTAGTTTGCTTGTTGCTTCAGTTTCCAGCACCTGTACACTCTTGTGTCCACATATTTTCAATGCTGTGTCTGTTGACACATCTAGCTCTGAAACCACAGTCTGCTCATTCTGCAATGATTTAAAAAAGTGCAAGTCTAGCATAAAGTGCTGCCTGCAGGAAATGGTATTTAAGTGAAAACACATCCAAGTGAGGAAAAGCGAGCTTGCAAATTCACTGAGGTCTACGGCTGCAGGGGCTGTTCTGTGTTGAAGGATTTTGCTTTCATAAGTTCATAAGTTATAGGAACGGAATTAGGCCATTCGGCCCATCAAGTCTACTCCGCCATTCAATCATGGCCGATCTATTTTCCCCTCTCAACCCCATTCTTCTGCCTCCTCCCCATAACCCCTGATACCCGTACTAATCAAGAATCTATCTATGTCTGCCTTAACAATATCCATTGACTTGGCCTCCACAGCCTTCTGTGGCAAAGAATTCCACAGATTCACCACCCTCTTCACTAAATAAATTCCTCCTTATCTCCTTTTATTCTGAGGCTGTGAGTCTGGTCCTAGACTCTCCCACTAGTGGAAACATCCTCTTCACATCCACTCTATCCAGGCCTTTCACTACTCGGTAAGTTTCAATGAGGGGGCCCCTCATCCTTCTAAACTCCATCGAGTACAGGCCCAGTGTCGAAGAACGCTCATCATATTTTAACCCAATCATTCCTGGGATCGTTCTCGTAAACCTCCTCTGGACCCTCTCCAGCGCCAGCACATCCTTCCTCAGATATGGAGCCCAAAACGGTTCACAATACTCCAAATGCGGTCTGGTTAGCACCTTGTAAAGCCTCAGCAAACATGTGCAATGGAATGCCAACTGTCCCGTATTAGCCGGGACATCCCGATTTTTGGGCTAAATTGGTTTGTCCCGTACGGGACCGCCCTTGTCCCATATTTGCCTGCTATTACTTGGGTCGAGGGGACTGTCAGTTCGGAGCGCCGCATCCGGCCCCTCCTCACCCGTCCCGACGTAGTGCAGCCCGTGGGACGCAGCAGCAGCGCCTCGCCCGTGGCCCTGTCGGTCGGCAGCCCGGCCAGCTTCCCAGCCAGCACCACCACCCCTCCTTCTCTTGGCCGATCATCGTTTCATTCATTGGATGGGGTGCCGGACTTTGCGCTCGACGTCACGAAGCCCGGGCCAAAACTCCTCAGCTGGCCCGCCGGCTGGGCTTTGTGTGCAGTCCAGCACCTGTGCCAACTCATCATTCACCCAGCCACGGCCGAGTTGGTCAACGAATTGCCGTCGGAAATTTGTCCCGCATTTTGACTTTTTTGTCCTTTATTCGGGAGTGAGAAAGTTGGCAACCCTAGTGTGAGTTAAAGGTGGGCTGAGACATTCTTGAACACTGGAAATCATTTACTCTTTTGGCAATCATCATCATCGTAGAAAACATCAATGGGCACGGTGCCTTACAATGCTATTCTACCGAAGTGTGGATGGCCGTTGGCTCGCTAGGAGCTCATCCGCCCTTTGACAGGTCTTGGTTTTGGTCCTGCTGGAGGTCCACAGCCCCCTCCTCACCTGGCAAACCAGGTGGGGGAGACGGTTTAGTCGCCGACTATCCGACCATGGAGCAGATAGCACGGGATTACATGGTAACTGTGATGGGGGAACTCCCCCCGACCTGACTCTTGTTTTAACAATGCACAGGCAGAACTACACAGATTCACATGGGGGCCATGTCCAACACTGTACACTGTGAACGGCTCGATGGGAATCAGGTATAGTCTTTCCGCTGGTCAGCACGAAACAAAATGCACGCAAGGCACACATTGTGCATTGGTACATGTGGCAGTAACTAAACTAAACTAAACTTTACAAACACCAAGCCTCCCATGTATTGTAGGTTTAGGTTTATGTTTATGTACCGAGGTACAGTGAAAAGCACTGTTTTTGCCTGCTATCCAGTTAAATAAGAAATATCAAGATAAACTCAACTACAATCGCATGCAAGTACAAGTGCAACTACGTGGGTTTCCTCCGGCTGCTCCGGATTCCTCCCACATCCCAAAGACGAACTGGTCTGTAGCTTAACCGGCCTCCGTAAAAATGAGCCCGAACGTGTAGGGAGTAGGGAGTGGATCAGAAAGTGGAATTACATAGAACTAATTTGAATGGATGATCAGTGGCCAGTGTGGACTCAATGGGCCGAAGGGCCTGTTTCCATACTGTATCTCTGAACTAAACCTACACTCGACTCCGTGAACTATACTTGCCTGGTTGTACATTGCTCTAAGGAGCCTGTTCTGAGTTATTGTTTCGTCCCAAACCTAGTGCCTACCCACTCCAAAGACGTACAGGTTTGCAGGTTAATTGGCTTGGTGTAATTGTAAATTGTCCCGAGTGTGTAGGATTGTGTTAGTGTACGGGGATCGCTGGCCAGCGCGGGCTTGGAAGGCTGAAGGGCCTGATTCCACAATGTCTTTAGGTGAACTCCAGTACCACCAACATGGTTTACTCCAAGTCCCCTCTAAGATGCCACATGGCAGCACAGTCGCACAGCTGGTCGAGCTGCTGCCTCACAGCGCCAGCGACCTGGGTTCCATCCTGACCTCGGGTGCTGTCTGTGCGGAGTTTGCACATTCACCCTGTGACCACGTTGGTTTCCTCTTCTTCCCACATCCAATGACGTGTGCAAAAATAATGACAAAATCATGAGAGGAATAGATCGGGGGGAAACAGCACAGAGTTTCTTGCCCAGAGTAGGGAAATCAAGAACCAGAGGACATAGGTTTAAGGTGAGGGGGGAGAGATTTAATAGGAACCCGAGGGGTAACCTTTTCCACACAGAGGGTGGTGGATGTATGGAATGAGCTGCCAAGGGTGTTATTGCAAGGTTTCTGAAACATTTCGACACATATAGGACAGGTTTAGAGGGCTGTGGGCCAAATGCAAGCAGTTGGAATTACTGGAGGCCGGAGTGGGCAAGTTGGGCCAAAGGGCCTGTTTCTACACTGTACGACTCCACAACACTATAACTCTATGATGTGTGGGTTTATCAGTGAATTAGTCTCTATGAATTGTCCCTCGTGTGTAGGGAGAGGGCGAGAAAGTGGGATAACATTGAACTAGTGCGAATGGGTGATCGATGGTCAGTGTAGATTCGCTGGGCCGAAGGGCCTTATTTCACGCTGTGTCTTTCAACTAAACAAAACCACTTAGATGTGTTCAAGAAGGAACTGCAGATGTTGGAAAATCGAAGGTACACAAAAATGCTGGAGAAACTCAGCGGGTGCAGCAGCATCTATGGAGCGAAGGATAATAGGCAACGTTTCGGGCCGAAACCCTTCTTCAGACTGATAGTGGGTGGCGGGGAGAAGGAAGGAAAAAGGAGGAGGAGGAGCTCGAGGGCTGGGGGATGGGAGGAGAGCCCGAGGGCTAAGGAAGGGGAGGAGACAGCAAGGGCTAACAAAATTGGGAGAATTCAATGTTCAAGCCCGCAGGATGCAGGCTCCCCAAGCGGAATATGAGGTGCTGTTCCTCCAATTTCCGGTGTTGCTCACTCTGGCCATGGAGGAGACCCAGGACAGAGAGGTCGGACGGGGAATGGGAGGGGGAATTGAAGTGCTGAGCCACCGGGAGGTCAGGTAGGTTTTTGCGGATCGAGCGGAGGTGTTCGGCGAAACGATCGCCCAACCTCTGCTTAGTCTCACCGATGTAGATCAGCTGACATCTAGAGCAGCAGATGCAGTAGATGAGGTTGGAGGAGATACAGGTGAACCTCTGTCGCACCTGGAACGACTGCTTGGGTCCTTGAATGGAGTCGAGGGGGGAGGTAAAGGGACAGGTGTTGCATTTCTTGCGGTTGCAACGGAAAGTGCCTGGGGAGGGGGTGGTATGGGAGGGAAGGGAAGAATTGACAAGGGAGTTGCGGAGGGAGCGGTCTTTGCGGAAGGCAGACATGGGGGGAGATGGGAAGATGAGGCGAGTGGTGGGGTCACGTTGGAGGTGGCAAAACTGACGGAGGATTATTTGTTGTATGTGACGGCTGGTGGGGTGAAAGGTGAGGACTAGGGGGACTCTGCCCTTGCTGCGAGTGCGGGGAAGGGGAGAGAGAGCAGTGTTGCGGGGTATGGAAGAGACCCTGGTGCGAGCCTCATCTATGGTGGAGGAGGGGAACCCCCGTTCCCTGAAGAATGAGGACATTTCAGATGCCCTGGTGTGGAACGCCTCATCCTGGGAGCAGATGCGGCGTAGGCGGAGGAATTGGGAGTAGGGGATGGAGTCCTTACAGGAAGCAGGGTGGGAAGAAGTGTAGTCCAGATAGCCATGGGAGTCAGTGGGTTTATATACTCAGATATAAGGCAAATTAGAGCTGCACTATAACTGCTGTTTTTTTCAAGACATTCACATTCTAGGAAAAAATGCATTTAAAATTAAATTCTACTTCAAACTCTATCACGTAGCACATAACAAGCATGCACTTCAGAGAAATAATAAAATAGCCCAAGATGTTTTCAGTTACAAACTATGGTGAGGTCATTTGAAAGTTGCTACGCTCTATTTCTTGTTTAAAAAAAACTGGGGATGGAATCAATAGAAAGAAGAGTTTGTGTGCTGAGTGACCTGCAAGCCGACTTATTAAAATACCTTCAAATCCTTCTCTGGAATGATCATCGCAGCGAGGTCGTGGTAAGGTATAAAAAGATGTTTCCATTCGAGGGAGTCCAAAACTAGGCCTGCGCTAATAAACTCAGCGGGGAATTCCAGGAAAAGGACCTGTGGGATTCGCGATCAGCGGGAGAAATATAATGGCAGAGACGTTAAAGGAAGCTGGACAAAGGAAGAGAGCTAAAGGTGAAGGGGCGAGGGTCAGAGGTCGGACATCCCAGCAAGACCTAGATGGGCTGAATGCCATAAGGGCATGAGGCCATAAGTGATAGGAGCAGATTTAGGCCATTCGGCCCATCAAGTCTACCCTGCCATTCAATCATGGCTGTTCTATTTCTCCCTCCTGAACCCCATTCTCGTGCCTTCTACCCTTAACCCCCGACACCCGTACTAATCAAGAATCGGTCTACCTCTGCCTTAAAAGTATACATTGTGGGATGTCCCACTGCTATGAGTTCAATTCAGCTTTATTTAAAAAATTTAGTTTAGTTTAGATGAGAGATCCTGAGTGGAAATAGGCACTTCGGCCTATCGAGTCCACGATGACCATCGATCACTCGTTCACACTGCTTCTCTGTTATTCCACTTTTCCATCCACTCCCTACACACGAGGGCCAATTTACAGAGGCCAATCAACATACGAACCCGCACGTCTTTGAGATGTGGGAAGAAACCAGGAGGAAACCCACGCCGTCACAGGAAGAACGTGCAAACTCCATACAGGATTGAACCCAGGTCTCTGGCTGAGTGAGGCAGCAACTCTACCGATGCACCACTGGTTGAGACAGGAGAAGCATAGGGGGATTGACACAGTTTTGAGAAAATATACCAGGAGGTAGGAAAAACAAGAAAGATCACAAAAGGAGCAGAACATAGAAACATAGAAACATAGAAACATAGAAAATGGGTGCAAGAGTAGGCCATTCGGCCCTTCGAGCCTGCACCGCCATTCAATATGATCATGGCACTTGCGGGCGGGGCACCAAGGCAAATTCCTTGTATGTGAATACTTGGCCAATGAACGTAGTCATTCATTCATTTATTCATTCAAAAAGCTGAATATGCACCCCAGGTGAAAATGTGTCACATTGACAGTACCCAAAATTGTATCAGACTTACTTTGCCTTCCCACATCCTGTTGGACCTTCTCTGGAGTGAGGGCTCCCAACCTGGGGTAAATTTCACCTACCCAGGGGGTTATTGTGTTAATTCTGGATTTGTACATCATTTTTCTCATTGACTGACTGTGTTTGGTTCTGGTGTACCGGTATCTGTTCATCATTAGTTGTTGATAAATAAGTGAAATAACATTGTTCTAGGCTGCCAGGGGTAAAAGTTGCCAGGGCTATACGGGACGAAAAAGGTTGTGAACCCCTGCTCTGGAGCATGCTGATTTTAACGACAAAGGTCAGCATTCATAAAAGTTCATACGTTCTAGCAGAATGAGGCCATTCAGCCCCTCAAGTCTACTCCGCCATTCAGTTATGGTTGATCTATGATTCCCTCTCAATCCCATTGTCCTGCCTTCTCCCCATAACCCCTGTGGCAAGAGGGTTAGGGTGACACAGTGACACAGTGGTACAGCTGCTGCCTCACAGCGCCGGTGACACAGGTTCAATTCTGACTATGGGTGCTGTCTGTACGGAGTTTGTAAATTTTCCCAATGACCGCATGGGTTTTCTCCGGGTGTCCATATCCCCCCTCACTCCAAAGACGTATAGGTTTGTAGGTTAATTGGCTTCTGTACATTGTAACATGTTCTTAGTGTGCGGGGGGATCGCTGTTCAGCACAGACTCGGTGGGCTGAAGGGCCTGTTTCCGCAATGTATTTCTAAAGTCTAAAGTATAGCACTATTAATAGGAGAGGAGATGGGTGCACTGGTGAGAAGTAATCGTGGCTTGACAGATCAAATTGCAGAACATGGTGGCATGGTGACACAGCGGTAGAGTTGCTGCCTTACAGCGCCAGGGACCCGGGTTCGATCCTGACTACGGGTACTGTCTGTAAGGAGTTTGTCCGTTCGCCCCGTGACCTGCGTGGGTTTTCTCCGGGGATCTCCGGTTTCCTCCCACATTCCAAAGTCGTACAGGTTTGTAGTCTAATTAGCTTGGTGTAATTGTAAATTGACCCAAGTGTGTAGCGTTAGTGTGCGGGGATCGCTGGTCAGCATGGAATTGGTGGGTTGAAGGGCCTGTAGGTTCTCTCCATGACCACATGGGTTTCTTCCGGCTGCTCCGGTTCCCTCCCACACTCCAACGATGTACAGGTTTGTAGGTTAATTGACATCTGCAAATTGTAAATTGTTCCCAGTGTGTAGGATAGTGCTAGAGTGTGGGGTGATCGCTGGTTGGCACAAACTCAATTGACCGAAGGTCCTGTAAAGTGCAGTGCTATTAATTGGGGAGGTCCTGGACTAATGGGAAATAATTCTGACTTGACAGATCACATTGCAGAGCTAGAATCAAATTAGACACAAAGTGCTGGAGTAACTCTGCGGGACAGGCAGCATCTCTGGAGGAAAAAGGAATAGGTGACATTTCGTGTCAAGACCCTTTAGTTTAGTTTAGTTTAGTTCAGGAACAGGCACTTTCGGCCCACCGGGTCCGCGCCGACCAGCAATCCCCGTATAATAACACTATCCTAAACCCACTAGTTCAAGTTCAAGTGAGTTTATTGTCATGTGTCCCTGTATAGGACAATGAAATTCTTGCTTTGCTTCAGCACACAGAACATAGTAGGCATTTACTACAAAACAGATCAGTGTGTCCATATACCATAATATAAATATATACACACATGAATAAATAAACTGATAAAGTGCACATAACAGAAAATGGGTTCTTAATAATCAGAGTTTTGTCTGAGCCAGGTTTAATAGCCTGATGGCTGTGGGGAAGTAGCTATTCCTGAACCTGGTTGTTGCAGTCTTCAGGCTCCTGTACCTTCTACCTGAAGGTAGCAGGAAGGTGAGTGTGTGGCCAGGATGGTGTGGGTCTTTGATGATACTGCCAGCCTTTTTGAGGCAGCGACTGCAATAAATCCCCTCAATGGAAAGAAGGTCAGAGCCGATGATGGACTGGGCAGTGTTTACTACATTTTGTAGTCTTTTCCCCTCCAGGGCACTCAAATTTCCGAACCAAGCCACGATGCAACCGGTCAGCATGCTCTCTACTGTGCACCTGTAGAAGTTAGAGAGTCTTCCTTGACAAACCGACTCTCCGTAATGTCTCACTAGGGACAATTTTTACATTTACCAAGCCAATTAACCTACATACCTGTACATCTTTGGAGTGTGGGAGGAAACAGAAGATC
Organism: Amblyraja radiata; assembly: GCF_010909765.2. Lineage (NCBI taxonomy): Eukaryota > Metazoa > Chordata > Chondrichthyes > Rajiformes > Rajidae > Amblyraja > Amblyraja radiata. The sequence goes on from NC_045956.1 coordinate 176,281,856, forward strand.
TCGGAGAAAACCCACACAGGTCACGGGGAGAACGTACAAACTCTGTACAGACAGCACCTGTAGTCAAGTTCGAAGCTGGGTCTCCGGTGCTGCATTCACTATAAGGCAGCAACTCTACAGCTGCGCCACTGTGCTGCCCTAAGGCTGAGAGTCGGGGTAAAGGGAAGCGAGAGATATAGATGGTGATGTAGAGAGATATGGAACAAATGAATGAAAGATATAAAAAAAGTAACAATGATAAAGGAAACCTAGTTAGCTGTGGGCTAGGTGAAAATGAGTTACAGACAATGAAACTCAACAAGACGCTGGTACATACTGCCTAACCCAGCACTTGTTTTTTTTGCTGAAGATTATAGCATCTGCCATCTATTTTGTCCCTAGAATCAATTTGGCTAGTGTTAAGAAATAGCAAAGGCCAAAAATAATTGGTGGGAGTTATTTATAGGTCACCAAATAATAGTTGTGATATTGGGCATGCAATGAATCAGGAACGTAGAGATGCATGAGACAGGCCTGACATAGTAATTATGGGAAACCAAAACTAATCAATCAAATTTGCAATAATAAGATGGAAAATTAATTCATACAACATATATATGATGCTTTTCTGGATCAGTACATCGAGGAACTCACAGGGAATATAAGACTAAATTAGCTGGAGACACAAGAGCCTGCAGATGCTGAAATCCTGAGCAAAATACAGAGTGCTGGGGGAACTCAGGAGGTTAGGGAGCAACTGGGAAGGGAATTTAGTTTAGTTTAGTTTAGAGATACAGTCGGGCAACAGGCCCTTCGGCCCACCGGGTCCGCGCCAACCAGCGATCCCCGCTTATTAATACTATCCTACACACACTAGGGACAATTTACACATATACCAAGCCAATTAACCTACAATCCTGTACGTCTTTGGAGTGGGGGAGGAAACTGAAGATCTCGGTGAAAACCCACGTGGTCACAGGAAGAACGTACAAAGTTGGAACTGAGCCCGGGTCACCGGCGCTGCAAGTGCTGTAAAGCAGCAGCTCTACCGCTGCGTCACTGTGGCCACCAACATTGGACAGCCAACATCTCGGGTCAGGAATCTTTTTCAGACCTTTTCAGCCATGAGCTATTATCTATCTATTATCTACTATTCAGCTACTATCGACCTCTTTGGAGACCCTCGGACTACCTTTGATCGGACTTTACTGGATTTTACCCGGCACTAAATGTTATTCACGTTATTCCCTGGACAAGGAATAGATCCAATTGCAATAGTCACCGGATTTTGGCGCCATTTAAGTTCATTTATTGTCACTTACACCAATTGGTGTAGTGAAATTCACTGGCCAGGTCAGTCATACAATTTAAAAAAGCAACAGACTCAAAAAACACATTTTAACATAAACATCCATCACAGTGACTCCTACACATTCCTCACTGTGATGGAAGGCGAAAATAAAGTTCCAAGACCTTTCTTTCTGTTCTTCCTTGGTCGGGGGCCTCGAGCCCCCATTGACGGAACGGTCTTAACTCCCGTAGCCGGTGGCGTTCGGGCCCTCCGCGTAGAGGCGTTCAGCTCCCGCATCCCGAACGTCGCGTCGGGGCTGATTGAACCTTCTGCTGCGTTGGAGCTCCCGACTTGACCTCACCCGAGACCGTGAACCCTTGATGGTAAGTCCGCAGGCCACGGTGGGAGTGATCCCAGGCAAGGGATCCACTCCGATGTTAAGTCCGCGCCCCGCGGTGGGGCTCACGACATTCCGAGGTGGTTTCCAGCTCCAGCGATGGTAGGCCGCAGAGCCCGGAGAATGTGATCCAAAACTTGATCACCTCTCCGGGAAGGTAAGGACTTGAAAAAAAAGTCCCTCCCACCCCCCCCCCACATAAAACAAACAGAAGAACATAAAAACGACGGACTGCATTAGAGGCTCCGACTACGGACTTTCTTGAGGTTTATTCCTGGAGCCTTTTCCATGACTGGATATGGCCACAAGGCAGTGGAGGTTTTATATCAGAGTTTTCCCTCTCCTAGATGGACTGCCTTCACAGGCTGACGAGCCTCATCTGCCCGAGACTCGTGAGGGCGGGAACATCTACCTTCCCGTGCAGGTCTATAACACCTGCCCACTGCCCACAACTGCCCAAACAAATAAGCGTAATCTATGTAAACACGACAGTGGTGGCTCATTGGGCGAATACATTGGAAAAGTGATTCACAAATAGCAGATGAGAAATAAAATTTGAAAGAAGAGGATTACGGATATAACAGGTTTGATTGATTGAATTGATTGAAAGATATAGCATTGGAACAGGCCCTTTGGCCCACTGAGTCCACACAGTCCATTGATCACCTGTTCACACTAGTTCTCTGTTATCCCACTTTCACATCCACTCCTCAGACACTAGGGACAACTTACGGTGGCCAATTAGCCTCCAAACCTGCAAGTCTTTGGGATGTGGACGGAAACCAGAGCATCCGGTGGTGTATAAAATCATGAGAGGAATAGATCGGGTAGATGCACAGAGCACTGACTATGGGCGCTGTCTGTACAGACATTGTACGTTCTCCCCATAATCTGCGTGGGTTTTCTCCGGGATCTGCGGTTTCCTCCCACACTCCAAAGACTTGCAGGTTTGTAGGTTAATTGGCTTTGGTAAAATTGTCTTTAGTTGTGTAGGATAGTGTTGGTGTGCGGGGGTCGCTGGTCGGCGTGGACCCTGTTTCCGTGCTGTGTCTCTAAACGAAACTAAACTCAAATAATAATTTGAGTAATACTTAGTTCATTTCACTTCCTCAATTTCAGTCTGTTTTGGATTATCTAATATATTCGGTAGGTTTTGTGTGTCTTCTTCCATAAAGACAGATGCAAAAGTTATTGTTTAATTCCACTGCCATGATAAATTCACTTGACTCTATCAGTAAAAGGAGCAGATTTGATCTTTGCATCTTTCCTCGAGAAGCTCCTGCATCTTTTTCACCAGTGTATTCACATATTCTCACCTTCTATCTTGGTTTTTCCTGCATCGATTTCTCATGACCCACCCCAGCTGAGTTGTAAAATACTCCCAAACTTGTAGAGTTCCTGCCTCATGGCGCCAAGGACCTGACTTTGATCCTGACCACAAGACCATTGTGCCGAGTTTGCACGTTCTCCCTGTGTAATAGAGTGATACAGCGTGGAAACGTGCCCTTTGGCCCAACTTGCCCATACCAGCTAACATGTCCCAGCTGCACTAGTTCCACCTGCCCGCATTTGGGTCATATCCTTCTAAACCAGTCCTATCCAAGTACCCGTCTAACTGTTTCTTAAATGTTGGGATAGTCCCTGCCTCAACTACCTCCTCTGACAACTTGTTCCATACACCCACCACCCTTTGTGTGAAAACATTTCCCTTCATAGAATCATAGAAACATAGAAAATAGGTGCAGGAGTAGGCCAATCGGCCCTTCGAGCCTGCACCACCATTCAATATGATCATGGCTGATCATCCAACTCAGTATCCCGTACCTGCCTTCTCTCCATACCCCCTGATCCCTTTAGCCACAAGGCCACATCTAACTCCCTCTTAAATATAGCCAATAAACTGGCCTCAACTGCCTTCTGTGGCAGAGAATTCCACAGATTCACCATTCTCTGTGTGAAAAATGTTTTTCTCATCTCGGTCCTTAAAGACTTCCCCCTTATCCTTAAACTGTGACCCCTTATTCTGGACTTCCCCAACATTGGGAACAATCTTCCTGCATCTAGCCTGTCCAACCCCTTAAGAATTTGGTATGTTTCTATAAGACCTCCCCTCAATCAGATTCCTATTAAATCTTTTCCCCTTCACCTTAAACCTATGTCCTCTGGTCCTCGATCCACCCACTCTGGGCAAGAGACTCTGTGCATCTGTGCATCTGTCTTGGAAGGAGCTGTTCCCAAACCCTGCTGCAATGCATCCTGATAACACTGTTGGGAAGTGTAGGAACAGATCAATGCAACATCATATTGCAGACATGGTGTTCTGTCCTGCAACACATCATTGAAGCATGCCCTCAACAAAGACTCAAAGGAGGACTTGTCACCCTTCATACAGCAGATCAAGAGGCAACTGCTTGGCTAAAGGACTTTGCATTCGCTAAATAAAAATGAAAGGGAAATACTCCACCTTAATTTACAATTTGCACTTGTGCTCAGGATTGTTTCTTAAACACCTCATTTCAACATTGAAAAGGCCACATGTCCCATGACCAGCCTCATGTCACTTACTCCATATGATCTGTTTCCGTGCTGTAATTGTTATATGGTTATATGGTTATATGATATGATACAATATAATAGAACTTTATTTATCCCAGGAGAGAAATGGATCTGCCAACAGTCATAAAAAACACAAAATGCACAAATCATAAAGTGAAGAGTGGAAAGGATTGGGGATGTGCAAAGATTGGACTTGATAGAGGTTTTTTTGGACTTGATAGAGGTTTTTAAAATGATGAGAGGGATAGACAGAGTTGACGTGGAAAAGCTTTTCCCACTGAGAGTAGGGAAGATTCAAACAAGGGGACATGACTTGAGAATTAAGGGACTGAAGTTTAGGGGTAACATGAGGGGGAACTTCTTTACTCAGAGAGTGGTAGCTGTGTGGAATGAGCTTCCAGTGAAGGTGGTGGAGGCAGGTTCGTTTTTATCATTTAAAAATAAATTGGATAGTTATATGGATGGGAAAGGAATGGAGGGTTATGGTCTGAGCACAGGTATATGGGACTAGGGGAGATTATGTGTTCGGCACGGACTAGAAGGGTCGAGATGGCCTGTTTCCGTGCTGTAATTGTTATATGGTTATATTATATGGTTATTGGGGACGGGGCAGGAAGGGGGGGGGGGGGGGTGATCAGTCTCATACACCACAACAGAAGGGGGAGGAGATGTACAGTTTGATAGCCACAGGGAAGAAGGATCTCCTGTGGCGTTCTGTGCTGCATCTTGGTGGAACCAGTCTGTTGCTGAAGGTGCTCCTCAGGTTGACCAGTGTGTCATGGAGGGGGTGAGATGTATTGTCCAGGATGCTCCGCAGTTTGAGGAGCATCCTCCCCTCCAAGACCAACCTCCCGTGAATCCAACTCCACCACCAGGATGGAGCCAGCCTTCCTGACGACCTGACGAGCTATTTAATTCTGTTGGCGTCCGCGGCCTTCACCCTGCCGCCCCAGCGCACGGCAGCCAAGAAGATGGCACTGGCCACCACCGATTGTTAGAACATCTGCAGCATCATATTGCGGACATGGTGTTCTGTCCTGCATCCAGGTGCTCAAACCAGGTTCTGTTAATTGAAAGCCGCCACATGCTGACCGCTGTACATGATGTTCACTGTGTATAGTCTGACCCAGAGCCCTGCCTGGCTTGATCTCATGTCCAGCTGACCTCTCCCCCATTGTACGCCGATGAATATTGTATTGACTTTGCTGATCTCTGCATTTTCGTTGAGCAACGAGGTAGGCCTTTTCACTTCTCTCCGGCATAAATTAACAACGAACTCTTTTTGACCTCGTCAAAGTTCAATCGTCCCTTTGTAACGTCATTAGCAATTACAACATCAGACACACAATCTCACCAGGGAGCTTAGGGGGTGTTCTTACCCTGTATCTATATACAGGGAGACCCTGTGATTCTGTGGTGGCTGTCTCCAGATGGTAGCCAGCATCCTCAGGGGCCCACACCGCACAGGGAGGCCACACTCTCTTTTCACTTTTGCCCTGGGGAAGAAGGTGCGGGCGGGAGCCTGAAAACTGTAACGTCCTGGTTCAGATGCAACTTCTTCCCTGAATTGGAAGCGTTGTTCCTGCAAACAGTTATGCCCCTGTCCCACTTAGGAAACCTGAACGGAAACCTCTGTAGACTTTGCGCCCCACCCAAGGTTTCCGTGCAGTTCCCGGAGGTTGCAGGTGGTTGCCAGAGGTTGCAGGTAGTGGAAGCAGGTAGGGAGACTGACAAAAACCTCCGGGAACTTTACAATTCCTTAGTTCTATCCATAATGACTCAACATCTCCTGTTTCAAAGTCACCCCTTGCAAGGGACTGAATTTAATTCCTCACCAACAGAGCTACCCCACCTCCTCTGCCCACCTGTCTGTCTTTTCGATGGGATGTATACCCTTGAATATTCAGTTCCCAGTCCTGGCCCTCTTGCAGCCATGTCTCTGTAATTCCCACAACATCATACTTGCCAATTTCTAACTGAGCCTCAAGCTCGCCCACTTTATTTCTTATACTTCACACATTCATATACAACACTTCTGGCCTCTGTATTCACCTCCATGCTCACTCCGGTCACTATTGGCCCTGACCTTGCTCTCTTATCCCTTCTCGAACTTTCCTCCCCATTAATTCAAGAATCTTTTGTAACTTTTCCTGTACTCACTTTCCCTACAACTTCATCTTTATGCTCCCAATTTGTCAATCCCTCCCCCCCCCCACTATTTTGTTTAAACCCACACGTGTAGCCTTAGTAAACCTGCCTGCCAGAATGTCGGTCCCCTCCAGTTAAGGTGTAACCGTCCCTTTTGTCCAGGTTACCCCTGCCCCAGAAGAGATCCCAGTGGTCTATAAATCTAAATCCTTGCTCCCTGCACCAGCCCCCCAGCCACCCATTCAGATCCCCATATCTCCCTGTTCCTGCCCTCACTACCACGAGGCACTGGAATCAAACCAGAGATAACCACCCTAGAAGTCCTGCTTCTCAGTCTTCTTCCTAAACTCGCGTTGCGGAACCTCCTTCCACTTCTTCCCGATCTCGTTTGTGCCCACGTGCACAACTACTGCCATCTGTTCACCTTCCCTCTCGAGGATGTTCTGAAATCAGTCTGTGATATCTTTAACCCTGGCACCAGGGAGGCACTGGAGAAGCAGCTGGGTGACCTCTGGGATAATGAGAGTTTTGTGGATAGGTCCTACAGTGAGGTTGTTACACCAAGGTTACAGGAAGAGTGAAGGTGGGTGACTGTGAGAATGAGGACTAAGCTTTGAGTGCAGGAGACCCCGGTGGCTGTACCTGATGAAAACGGGTACCCCCTTTTGGGAGCTGTCGGGGCAGACGACGCTTCCAGTCCGACAGGTGGACAGGTCGGTGGCTCCAACCCAAGCGATGAGACTAGACCGGCGAGTCCGACGTTGGGCAGAGCCATAGTGGTGGGTCACTCCATTATCCGAGGTGCGGACTGGAGATTCTGTGGCGGCAGGCGAGACTCGAGGATGGTCTGTTGTTCTGTTGTTGACAGAGGTGTCAGGTGATGTGCGTGTCGTGAAGAAGATGTGCCACCACCTCTATTTACTCAGATTTCATAGAGTCGTACAGCATGGAAACAGGCCCTTCAGCCCAACTTGCCCTTGCCAACCATGATACTCCAACTAAAGTAGTCCCTCCAAAAGGCATGTGGGGCCGAAGGGCTAGTTTTTGTGCTGCATGACTCTATGACTCTAGGCATTGTAAATTGTCATAAAATATGAGAAAATATTGTATTTATGTGTTATTAAGTGAGTCACGTCAAGAGTGTTTTATTGTCTTGTTGAAGGAAGGAACAGCAGATGCTGGTTTAAGCTGAGGATAGACACAAAATGCTGGAGTAACTCAGCGGGACAGGCAGCATCTCTGGGTAGAATGAATGGGTGATGTTTTGGGGCGTGTCCCTTCTTTCTCCCACACTCCAAAGACATACAGATTTGTAGGTTAATTGGCTGCTACAGCCAGACATAAAAACAGCTTTTTCCATTTGCAGTAGCTCTACTCAATAACCAAAAATCTGTAGCCTTCTTTAGCTCTGGTATTTTATTTAATTCATATGTTTAATCAATAATGTTTTATTATTAAATTATTAAATATTATTAATTAGTAATTTTAAAAATAATTTTAAGTTATTAAAAAGTCAATTATTAAAGAGGTAATAATGGGGCATTTGGATAGCAGTAAAAGGATTAGTCCAAGTCAACATAGGTTTATGAAAGGGAAATCATGCTTGACTAAGCTTCTGGAATTTTTTGGGGATGTGACAAGTAAAATGGATGAAGGCGTGCCAGTGGATGTAGTGTATCTAGACATTCAGATAAGGTACCGCACGGGAGACTGGTGACTAAAAGTAGAGCACATGGTATTGGGGGTAGGGTGTTGACATGGATAGAAAATTGGTTGACAGACCGGAAGCAAAGGTGCACTCGGACACAAGAGGAGAAAGAAAAAAAAAAGGAAATAAACAGAGAAGAAGAGACGGGGGGTTTCTTAAATGTGCATATTTTAATGCTAGGAGCATTGTAAGAAAGGTGGATGAGCTTAGAGTCTGGATAGACACCTGGAAGTATGATGTTGTGGCGATCAGTGAAACATGGTTGCAGGAGGGCTGTGATTGGAAACTAAATATTCCAGGATTTCGTTGCTTCAGGTGTGATAGAATTGGAGGGGCAAGAGGTGGTGGTGTTGCATTGCTAGTCAGGGAAGATATTACAGCAGTGCTTTGGCAGGATAGATTGGAGGGCTCATCTAGGGAGGCTATTTGGGTGGAACTGAGAAGTGGGAAAGGTGTAGCAACACTTATAGGGGTGTATTATAGACCGCCAAATGGGGAACGAGAATTGGAAGAGCAAATATGTAAGGAGATAGCAGATATTAGTAGTAAGCACAAGGTAGTGATTGTGGGAGATTTCAACTTTCCACACATAGACTGGGAAACACATTCTGTAAATGGGCTGGATGGTTTGGAGTTTGTAAAATGTGTGCAGGATAGTTTTTTGCAGCAGTACATAGAGGTACCTACTAGAGGAGGGGCAGTGCTGGACCTCCTGTTAGGAAATGAGACGGGACAGGTGGCGGAGGTATGCGTTGGGGAGCACTTCGGGTCCAGTGATCACAATACCATTAGTTTCAATATAATTATGGAGAAGGTCAGAACTGGACCTAGGGTTGAGATTTTTGATTGGAGAAAGGCTAACTTTGATGAGATGCGAGATGATTTAAAAGGAGTGGACTGGGACATTTTGTTTTATGGGAAAGATGTAGAAGAGAAATGGTGGACATTTAAAGGTGAAATTTTAAGAGTACAGAATCTTTATGTTCCTGTTCGGTTGAAAGGAAACAGTAAAAATTGGAAAGAGCCCTGGTTTTCAAGGGAAATTGGACATCTTGTTCGGAAAAAGAGGGAGATCTACAATAATTATAGGCAGCATGAAGTAAATGAGGTGCTTGTGGAGTATAAGGAATGTAAAAAGAATCTTAAGAAAGAAATTAGAAAAGCTAAAAGAAGATATGAGGTTGCTTTGGCAAGTAAGGTGAAAGTAAATCCAAAGGGTTTCTACAGCTATATTAATAGCAAAAGGATAACGAGGCATAAAATTGGTCCATTGGAGAAACAGAGTGGGCAGCTATCTGCAGAGCCAAAAGAGATGGGGGAGATATTGAACAATTTATTTTCTTCGGTATTCACCAAGGAGAAGGATATTGAATTATGTGAGGTAAGGGAAACGAGTAGAGTAGTTATGGATACTATGAGTTTCAAAGTAAAAGAAGTACTGACACTTTTGAAAAATATAAAAGTGGATAAGTCTCCAGGTCCTGACAGGATATTCCCTAGGACATTGAGGGAAGTTAGTGTAGAAATAGCCGGGGCTATGACAGAAATATTTCAAATGTCATTAGAAACGGGAATAGTCCCCGAGGATTGGCGTACTGCGCATGTTGTTCCATTATTTAAAAAGGGTTCTAAGAGTAAACCTAGCAATTATAGACCTGTTAGTTTGACTTCAGTGGTGGGCAAATTAATGGAAAAGATACTTAAAGATAATATATATAAGCATCTGGATAAACAGGGTCTGATTAGGAACAGTCAACATGGATTTGTGCCTGGAAGGTCATGTTTGACTAATCTTCTTGAATTTTTTGAAGAGGTTACTAGGGAAATTGACGAGGGCAAAGCAGTGGATGTTGTCTATATGGACTTTAGTAAGGCCTTTGACAAGGTTCCTCATGGAAGGTTGGTTAAGAAGGTTAAACTGTTGGGTATAAATGCAGGAATAGCAAGATGGATTCAGCAGTGGCTGAATGGGAGAAGCCAGAGGGTAATGGTGGATGGCTGTTTGTCGGGTTGGAGGCAGGTGACTAGTGGGGTGCCTCAGGGATCTGTGTTGGGTCCTTTGTTGTTTGTCATGTACATCAATGATCTGGATGAAGGGGTGGTAAATTGGATTAGTAAGTATGCAGATGATACCAAGATAGGGGGTGTTGTGGATAATGAAGAGGATTTCCAAAGTCTACAGAGTGATTTAGGCCATTTGGAAAAATGGGCTGAAAGATGGCAGATGGAGTTTAATGCTGATAAATGTGAGGTGTTACACCTTGGCAGGACAAATCAAAATAGGACGTACATGATAAATGGTAGGGAATTGAAGAATACAGTTGAACAGAGGGATCTGGGAATAACCGTGCATAGTTCCTTGAAGGTGGAATCTCATATAGATAGGTGGTAAAGAAAGCTTTTGGTATGCTAGCCTTTATAAATCACAGCATTGAGTATAGAAGCTGGGATGTAATGTTAAAATTGTACAGGGCATTGGTGAGACCAAATCTGGAGTATGGTGTACAATTTTGGTCGCCCAATTATAGGAAGGATGTCAACAAAATAGAGAGAGTACAGAGGAGATTTACTAGAATGTTGCCTGGGTTTCAACAACTAAGTTACAGAGATAGGTTGAATAAGTTAGGTCTTTATTCTCTGGAGCGCAGAAGGTTAAGGGGGGACTTGATAGAGGTCTTTAAAATGATGAGAGGGATAGACAGAGTTGATGTGATCAAGCTTTTCCCTTTGAGAATAGGGAAGATTCAAACAAGAGGACATGACTTCAGAATTAAGGGACAGAAGTTTAGGGGTAACATGAGGGGGAACTTCTTTACTCAGAGAATGGTAGCGGTGTGGAATGAGCTTCCAGTGGAAGTGGTGGCGGCAGGTTCGTTGGTATCATTTAAGAATAAATTGGATAGGCATATGGATGAGAAGGGAATGGAGGGTTATGGTATGAGTGCAGGCAGGTGGGACTAAGGGAAAAAAAATTGTTCGGCGCGGACTTGTAGGGCCGAGATGGCCTGTTTCCGTGCTGTAATTGTTATATGGTTAAAGAGTAGGAGTGAACGGGCCCTTTTCAGAATGGCAGGCAGTGGCGAGTGGAGTGCCGCAAGGCTCGGTGTTGGGGCCGCAACTGTTTACCATATATACTAATGATTTGGAAGAGTGAATTAGGAGCAACATTAGCAAGTTTGCGGATGACACAAAGCTGGGTGGCAGTGTGAACTGTGAAGAGGATGTTAGGAGGTTGCAGGGTGACCTGGACAGATTGAGTGAATGGGCAGATGTGTGGCAGATGCAGTATAATATAGATAAATGTGAGGTTATCCACTTTGGCGGCAAAAACAAGGGGCAGATTATTATCTCAATGGGGTTAGGTTAGGTAAGGGGGAGGTGCAGCGAGACCTGGGCATCCTTGTACACCGGTCACTGAAAGTTGGCTTACAGGTACAGCAGGCAGTGAAGAAAGTTAATGGGATATTGGCCTTCATACAAGAAGATTTCAGTATAGGAGTAAAGAGGTTCTTCTGCAGTTGTATAAGACTATGGTGAGACCTCATCTGGAGTATTGTGTACAGTTTTGGTCTCCTAATTTGAGGAAGGACATCCTTGTGATTGAGGCAGTGCAGCGTAGGTTCACGAGATTGATCCCTGGAATGGCGGGACTGTCATATGAGGAAAGATTGAAAAGACTAGGCTTGTATTCACTGGAGCTTAGGATGAGGGGGGGATATTATAGAAACATATAAAATTATAAAAGGACTGGACAAGCCAGATGCAGGAAAAATGCTCCCAATGTTGGGCAAGTCCAGAACCAGGGGCCACAGTCTTAGAATAAAGGGGAGGTCATTAAGACTGAGGTGAGAAAAAACATTTTCACCCCGAGAGTTGAGAATTTGTGGAATTCCCTGCCACAGAGGGCAGTGGGGGCCAAGTCACTGGATGGATTTAAGAGAGAGTTAGATAGAGCTCTAAGGGCTAGTGGAGTCAAGGGATATGGGGAGAAGGCAGGCACAGGTTATTGATAGGGGACGATCAGCCATGATCACAATGAATAGCAGTGCTGGCTCGAAAGGCTGAATGGCCTCCTCCTGCACCTATTTTCTATGTTTCTGTCAATGTTTAATGTTTTATGTGTTATTCCTAACTGTCACTGTATGTCATGTTGTCACTTGCGGGCGGAGCACCAATGCAAATTCATTGTATGTGAATACTTGGCCAATAAACTTATTCATTCATTCATTCATAAATTGCCCCTATGTGTGTGTGTAGGATAGTTAATGTGCAGGGGATCGCTGGTCGGTGCAGACTCGACCGAAGGGCCTGTTTCCCCGCTGTATCTCTAAACTAAACTAAAGTGTCCAAAATTGTGACAGCTTCTAATAAAGTTCAGTGGCAGGTATCATGCTCAGGAACTATTTAATTAGTTTATTCAGGCAACAAAGAAAATCAAATCACAAAATGCTCTCCAGGGACCCATCTGTTCTCTCAGTAGAAAGGAAAAGATTCTACACCACTATTCAGCGTTATCCCGGTGACTGAAACAATGCTAATCCTACCAGAAACATCTAAAAACAGATTATCTAGTCATTATCACATTGCTGTTTGTCAGCCACAGCCTTACCTGGCTTGGATAGCATGGTGATTACTCAACTCACACGCCCCAAACCTGTCCATGATAATTTAGAGTAGGCATGTCTAATTTAGAGTCATCAGTCTGAAGAAGGGTTTCGGCCCGAAACGTTGCTTATTTCCTTCGCTCCATAGATGCTGCTGCACCCGCTGAGTTTTGTCCAGCATTTTTGTGTACCATGATAATTTAGAGGTGTGAGTTTAAATCCCAAGAGAGTTTAGGATGCCCAAATGTTTTAAATAATGCTAGTGTAAGTGATGGCGATTGAATTATGAAATTGCTGTTGTAGGGGTTTTGTTTTTCCCTTTACTCCACAAAAGGATTCCCCTAGGTTCTAGACCTCGGAATTATGGTGGGATATGATAAAAGGTTGAATTGACCAGAGTGTGCCGATGAGAGAAAACAGAAACCAAGATGGACTCAAAGCAAGTCTAAAATTTACAGGCTTTATTAAACAATGAGAAATCGAATCTCACCAACACTACACAATGCGTGGCTAAACTTATGCTTTAAACTAAAACTATGGACGAAAACTATCGGGCACGTCGTAAAACTTACTTTAACACAAGTTACTTGCAAGCATACTCCCCCTTGACCTTTCTCCCCTCAACCTCCTATTTCGGGAAATTCACCAGGTCACCAGGATACTCACAGCGAAGTCGATGCAGGCCCACGAGCTGTCCAGCAGAGCAGGAAGAGCAGGAAGAGAGAGAGAGTTCTGGCTTGACTTCGGCTTTTATACCTGAGCTTCCTTTGAAACCCCCAGGTGGTCCTCTGGATAGAAGGGGTTCTTTTGATGTTTCCCAGTTTCGATCTGGCATGAACAATAGGCTTCCGATGATAAGGGGTTTGCTGATGTCATGATCCCTCAGCCTGATCGTTATCATCCCCGATGGTGATTGTGCTTGTGCTGGCCTGTTTACCACCGTCTGCTGAAGCTTGGTTCCTCCCTTTGTGTATCCAAGAGAATCTCGTTATCTCCGTCTCAGCCTTCCCTGTTCACACCGTTGTGTGATGTCCAAGTCCACAGGCCAGACGGGTTTGATTCTTGATGTGTATTGGAGGGGGTTTTTTCCGTTGCAGCCAGCAAATTTGTCTTTTAAGATATCCATGTGCTTATTCAATTTCTTCCATAATTTTGGAGGATTTGCCCAAATAACTTACATGCCCCTACGACACGTCCAGGCTCGCACGGACCGTGTCGATTGACAAAGTTAGTGGGCAATCCTCCAGCCTCAAGAGCTGTAAACACTCCTGGTGAGAAGGTGAAATTATGTACCCCGAAAGCCCCCTTAATCGCTAAACTAGGCCCTCGAAGCACATTAACTTACACTATACACCTTTTACTTTACATCAATCCCACAAACCATACAGTACCCTCACGACCATTCCCTGAAAATGCAGGGATTACAACTTATGTACAAAAACTATTGCACTAGAGTACAGACATTTTACAGTGATGGGGTGTCGTTATGGTGACGTCGGGCGGCTCGATTTACCAGCTGTTGTAATTTGGCCATCCTCCTCCGCCTTTTAAATTTGCAATTAATGCATAGCAAATACACCACAATTATCATCTGGCAGATGATCAGAACATGGGACACGATGCGGACCCATGCTGGTACTATGATCCAGGACTCCAGGTCCCACCAACTTGGAGACTTGATCTCTTCGATCTCCCTGGCGATATCCAGAGTCTTTTGTTCCAGGGAGAAGAAGTGTTTGTGCGACAACTCGACCGCCACCAGCAACTCTTTTAATTTTTCATTCACTGGGGGAATATCATACCCAAAATGGGCAACATAGTCAAATAAGTCAGTTACATTTTCTCGTACCGAGAGGTGAACCGAAGAAGGTTCCGGGATGGGTAATATTCGCTGCTGTGCCACATGGACTTCTGCCCTGGGTTTAAAGCAGAAGCTGCTGTGCGGTATCGGGCACCACAGCTGTGATCCGTGCTGATACCGCTGGGCACTTGTGGTGACACAGTACGTCCCACTGCCTATATACGCCACCTGTGGAGGGACATGGTCTGCCGCCATCGCCTCCATGGTGCAGTTTATAGGCTGTGCCCCAACAGTCCTGAACCCACACTGAGGCCTAGCCTCAGCGCCCATGTGCTGGGGACACAGGATTACCTGTGCTCCCCGGCTCCGACAACCCAAAAGGTCAATGCCTGTCACAGCTTGCTCCCTCACTATGACATAGGGCGGGACCTTCCCGTAGCGAATATGCACCCCCCCACGAACAACTCCCACGTTCTCCACTCGGTACAGAGGAGCTGGTCGTGCCGAGGTTCCCATTACCGGGATTCGTACGACCACTCCCATTATGGTGTGATTGGATTTTCCGCAATCCACCGGTACCGGGTAGGCCTCGGAGGCCACACGAAGCTGACAAGGACTCAAAGTGCTGTTATAAGGGTGTAGCGCTGCTAGGTGCTGGTTGCTTATCCAGGAGGGGACCCGACCTTGCCTCAGGTCTTCCAGGTTGCTCCTCCCCTCCCCAACAACCACGCACCATACAGCCCACACACCTCATTCTGTGCAGCCTGATCGGACGCATTCCGGTCCTCTTTAATCAAAGCGTTTATCGTTTTTGCATGTGTCTCCAATTGTGCTATGATTTCTTTTAGATGTAGAGTCATTGCCACCTCTTCGTGCAGTCCCGATCCTACCACCCGCATTTTCCTCCCCCAGAACCTTTCTTAACTGGCCCTTCAACTGATTGATCTGCAAGGCCAGTTCTACGTTGTCCATGCTATTAATAATAGATGTCCCCGTGTTAAATGCTGTAAACCCGTCATTAACCACCCCTCGTCTTTGCCTACCGGACCCCAAAGTGAAATCCCCTCCCCCGCGGTACATCTCTTCTATGTCTATGTCCCCAAAATCCAGGTTGTGGAATTTCTGGAACATGTCTTTTAACAGGGCCTGATATAATAATTCCGTCTCGCGGGGGCACCATGTGGGTACTCCTCCGTGTCCCCGCGACGCGCCACGCACATCCGGAGGCACATCGTTGCCATCATCCATACGGCGGGGCTACTTATCTGGAAAACAAAGCAAAACACCTCCTTGCCTCCACAGAGCTATCCGCCTAAAATGGCATTTGGGGTTTTGTTTTGTCTGTTATGGTCCACTTTTCCACAGCACATCCCTTCGATCCCGTACTGTCTGTCCCTGTACTCCCCTGTAGCTATACAAAACCTTATATCTAATTACCAAACACTACATCTACTTACACACAAACCAATGCTATATACAACGCCACCCGTCTCCGGGTGGCCAACTCATAACTGGTCCCCGTCACGCTGGGGCCACCCCTCTGGTGGGCCCTCCCGTGCAGGCCAGAACTCCTCCTGTCGAGGGGCCTGACTGCCCCTCACCTCCCTTTGCACTACGGGGTTTTGAGTTACCCCTACGTTCCCTGTGGAGACTGGGCTCCCTCCAGCCGCACTCCGTAGTGCCCTGTTTCGGCCACTCTCCTTCCCGGCCCTCCTGTGGCCGGCCCCAGCCCTAGGTTTAATTAGGGATGGGGACCACCTTACTGGGGGTTTAGTGACCCTGTCACTCCTACGTCTGACCGAGGGTTCCCACACCAGAGGTGATACCTCCCTCTCCTCTGCTTCTGCTAGTTCTGCCTCTCTTAGGCAGTCTACGGTACCTGCCTGCGGAGGGCTGGAGTCAGCCTCCTTCTCCGCTGCTTCCAGTCCTCGCCCTGGAACACAGCCGGCTACTTCAGGCTGACTACCTGTGGACTCGCCTGGCTCCCCTACGGTTTCTACATCAACCCGGGTCTGTTCTTGATCTTTACCCCCATACGGTCCCTCTATCATCTCCTGCCTGCAAATGGCTGCTGAGGCAGCCTTTAAAATGGGGTTTTGTGCCTGGACCGTGGTCAGGTCCGGGGCCAAAACCACTCCCGCACTCTCCTTTTCTCGAGGCTGCTCCCTGGCTGCAGCTACCTGTCCTTCCTCATGGGGATCTAATGCTTTCCCACTCCTGGCTCCTTCCCTGGCCAAGCAATCCGCCCTCTGATTTCCCTCGCCTCGTGGACTATAGGGTGCCCTACTAGATGGAGGGGATGTACGGGGGTTGTTCATGTGGACAATGCTACTGGAAGCACCAATGTCCAGCAGATAACTCCC
Source organism: Amblyraja radiata (assembly GCF_010909765.2). Lineage (NCBI taxonomy): Eukaryota > Metazoa > Chordata > Chondrichthyes > Rajiformes > Rajidae > Amblyraja > Amblyraja radiata. The sequence continues at coordinate 176,298,703 of NC_045956.1, forward strand.
GACCACATCCTGGACCTCCATCTTGACCCAGGGTCTCCCACATGGGCCACACTCTAACGGGCATAGGAATGTGGGCTGTTTCGCTGGCAGTCATAAAGGTGCCGGGGGTGCGGATATGGGCGTGCCCTGGCCTGTTGCCATGGCTACCTGTCCGGATCCTCCCGCCTTTGACTGCAAATAGGTAATTAGATCTCTTACATCTATTGTTACCTCCGGGGCTGGGTTGGCCGTTACCGGGGTCCTATCCCCCACTGCTCTACTTGGGTTTCTGCACTCCCTCTTGTAATGCCCGGGCTTCCCACACCCATAGCACACCAGCCTCATCTCGGAAGAGGTCTGGCTGCCTTCCTGTTTCCACTGCCTCCTTTTGGGGGGTGCCGGTATTATTTTGTGCACCTTGCCCTTAAAGGGCTCCTCCTCACTTCTCACCCCATTGCGATACGCAAGGGTGAGCTTCCTGATCACCTCCGCCTCGTTAAGGTTTGGGTCAGCTGGGTCGAACCAGTGCTCGGCCTTTGCCCTAACTCGCGGGAGGCAATTCGCCACCAGAGACTTCAGCCAGTGAGCTGTTCTCCCATCTAAATTCTGCCTATCTAAAGGCATCCCACACGCTCCCTCATACACTGCCCACAGCCTGTCTGCGAACATGTCTGGGGACTCAGCTACCTGCTGCTTCGTCTCCCCCACCCTGGTGAAAGGACTACCCTGATTCAACCCCATGGCCTCCAGAACCGCTGTCTGTGCCGCTACCCATGTTTCAGGTCTTCCCCCTTCCCTGGAGGTCACTGCCTTGCATAGGTATGAATCTAGGGTCATCAGTAGCAGCTTTACCCGTTCTACCTCATCGCAATCGTTTATTTCGGCTGCCTGCTGCACCTCCATAAAATGCAATGACGGGTCTCCTGCCCTGGTTAACTTGGGAACCTGAGCCACCATCCCCCTCAGCACATGTGCCCCATGGGGAATGATGATATCACTCTCTATGGGCCCCCTATCTGCCTGCCCTACCGGGGGACCATATTTCCTTTGCCGTGCCGGGCACATCTGCCCTACTCTGGGCTGTTGCCCCTTTACCCCCAGCTCTCCCACCATGATCGGTAACCCCACCACCTCGTGGTGTGCTACACATGGCGCGGAAGCCGCTAACTGTGGGTGCTCTCCCGCCCCTCCTTGGGCCTGTCCCTCCCCGGACAACCCGAACCCCACCTGCCGACCCGGACCTATCCCCGGCGCCTCAGGAGGCGGTCTATTCCCCTTTGCCACTGGGGAATCATCTGCTGAGGGAAGCCCTCTGCCCCCGGGGGACCCCCCTGGTCCTACCAGGTGAACCCGTCCCCTAGTCTTGGACAGAGTCTCCTCCAGCTGCGCTATCCTCGCCTGGCAAGGCCCGTGATCACTATTGCCTAGCTCGCTACGGGCCACCCTGTATGCTGCTTGTATATCCTGGAACTTTCCCTCCAGCTCCCTGCACTTCTGTGTACTCTGAGCCAGGAGTTCCTGGGCGTTCCTTTCCCTCTCCTTTGCCTCTACCACCTGGCATTGGAGGAATTCCTGGGCATTTCTGTGGGACTCCCTCGCCTGCAAGATACACTGCCTGGCTTTACTGCATTCCTCAGATAGCCCTTCCCCTTCTCTAGCGCTTTCTTCAGCGCTGGCCCTAGCTTCTCTCTGTTGCTCTTCCAGTCTATCTATCTGTCTCTGCATATTGGCTACCTGCTGTGATAGGCACGCTAGCCAAACTGCCTTTTCCTGCCCTTTATTATACAGTTTGCTTTCCGTCCATTGAGCTGCAGCTTCTGCGGGCTGCTCAGCTCTCAACAGTGCTATCACCCATTGTTTGGTGAGATTGATCTTTTTAAACAGATAAGAGGAGATTCTCTCCTCCATCTTGCTACGTTCTCTCACCCCCTCTGACAAATCACATATCCCAAACCACCGAGGTCCTGCCATGGTCGCCATTCTGTAGGGGTTTTGTTTTTCCCTTTACTCCACAAAAGGATTCCCCTAGGTTCTAGACCTCGGAATTATGGTGGGATATGATAAAAGGTTGAATTGACCAGAGTGTGCCGATGAGAGAAAACAGAAACCAAGATGGACTCAAAGCAAGTCTAAAATTTACAGGCTTTATTAAACAATGAGAAATCGAATCTCACCAACACTACACAATGCGTGGCTAAACTTATGCTTTAAACTAAAACTATGGACGAAAACTATCGGGCACGTCGTAAAACTTACTTTAACACAAGTTACTTGCAAGCATACTCCCCCTTGACCTTTCTCCCCTCAACCTCCTATTTCGGGAAATTCACCAGGTCACCAGGATACTCACAGCGAAGTCGATGCAGGCCCACGAGCTGTCCAGCAGAGCAGGAAGAGCAGGAAGAGAGAGAGAGTTCTGGCTTGACTTCGGCTTTTATACCTGAGCTTCCTTTGAAACCCCCAGGTGGTCCTCTGGATAGAAGGGGTTCTTTTGATGTTTCCCAGTTTCGATCTGGCATGAACAATAGGCTTCCGATGATAAGGGGTTTGCTGATGTCATGATCCCTCAGCCTGATCGTTATCATCCCCGATGGTGATTGTGCTTGTGCTGGCCTGTTTACCACCGTCTGCTGAAGCTTGGTTCCTCCCTTTGTGTATCCAAGAGAATCTCGTTATCTCCGTCTCAGCCTTCCCTGTTCACACCGTTGTGTGATGTCCAAGTCCACAGGCCAGACGGGTTTGATTCTTGATGTGTATTGGAGGGGGTTTTTTCCGTTGCAGCCAGCAAATTTGTCTTTTAAGATATCCATGTGCTTATTCAATTTCTTCCATAATTTTGGAGGATTTGCCCAAATAACTTACACTGTAAATACCTAACTGACTCACTTTAACCCTTTGGTTTCATTTAGTTCACAACGTTTAGGAGACATTTGGAAGCTACATGGTTAGACACAAAAAGCTGGAGTAACTCAGCGGGACCGAACCCGGGTCTCTGGCGCTGGAAAAGCCCTGTCCCACGGCACGAGTTCATTCCAAGAGCTCTCCCGAGTTTGTCCTGATTCGAACTCGGAGATTTACGGTAATGGCCACTCGTCGGTACTCGGGGCTCTCGTGGACATTTTTCAACATGTTGAAAACTCTTCATGAGTCTTCCCGTGCTTACCTGCCTTTAGCGAGTCTTCCCGAGTACCTGCCGTTAGCATTACGAGCCGCTAAGGGACGTCCCCGAGCTCCGACGTACCCGCTACGTTCATTCTCCGTGCTTACCATGTGTTTGATTTTTTTTAAACTCGGGAGAGCTCTTGGAATGTGAACTCGTACCGTGGGACAGGGCTTTAAGGCAGCAACTCTACCGCTGCGCCACCGTGCCGCACTAGAAGAACTGATCATTTATTTTAGTACTTAACTTACATTGCATTCTCTGGAACGCCAAAGGTTGCGGGGAGACCTGATAGAAGTATATAAAATGATGAGTGGTAGAGATAGGGCCACTGCTTCAATATGGGTGGTCCAGCTTGCTTGCTGGTTTGCTTACATGTGTTGTTGTCATCCACGCCAATGTGCTGAATCATAACTGCCCTCAGTTCACCGGCAATTAGGGGTGGGCAGTAAATGCTGACCTTGTCAGTGAGTTCACATCCTGTGAATGAAGAGGGAAAAGAAAAACCTTACTGTGTATAAGTTGCCATCTGCATTTCCTGTAGTAAGCCTCAGAAGTATGTGATCAATAGAGGATACAGTCAATGGAACGGCAATAAGGAATGTTGATGAACAGAGAGACCTCGGGGTCCAATTCATTGATCTCTGAAAATCAAGAGATATGGGGAGAAAAAAGGAGCGGTGTACTGATTTACGATGATCGGCAACGAGGGAGTGTTGCGTAGGTTCACCAGGTTAATTCCCGGGATGGCGGGACTGATCTGATGAAAGAATTGATCGACTGGGCTTATATTCATTGGAATATTAGAAGGATGAGAGGGCATCTTATAGAAACATATAAAACTCTTAATGGATTGGACAGGCTGGATGCAGGATAATAGTTCCCGATGTTGGGGGAGACCAGAACCAGGGGTCCACAATTTAAGAATAAGGGATAGGCCATTTAGGACTGAGATAAGGAAAAACCTTTTCACCCAGAGAGTTGTGATTCTGTGGAATTCTCTGCCACAGAAGGCAGTGGAGGCCGATTCACTGGATGTTTTCAAGAGAGAGTTAGATTTAGCTCTTTGGGCTAATGGAATCGAGGGATATGTGAAGAAAGCAGGAACGGGGTACTGATTTTAAATGATAAGAAATGATCATATTGCATGGCGGTGCTGGCTCGAAGGGCCGAATGGCCTACTCCTGCACCTGTTTTGTTATGTTTCTATGTAAAATAGCAACACGGGCTGATAGGGCGGGTGAGGAAGGCGTGTGGCCTCAATTGTCAATGGTCAATGGTACTTTATTGTCACATGTACCGAGGTACAGTGAGATTCATTTTTGTATACAGTTCAGTATTAGTCTCACTATACATAAGCACTTTAGGTACAGTATAAGTGTACAGCAGCCGCACACTGAGACAGTAATGGTGCCGTTTTCAAGTCCCAGTTGTAAGTGATCATTCTCTTTATATTTCTCAGCTGGAGGTCCGGGCCGCTGAGGAGGAGGATGTTCACCGTCGGGGTTCGGCGTCGGCGTTCCACCAGCCCGGCGAGAGGGCCTGAACATCGGGCCACCCGGGGCGGCGACTGCGGGTGCTAGGAAGGCCTCGACCACGAGTGAACAACTGGGAAGATCGGAGGGGAGGCTGGCTGGACTATGGTGCCTTCCTCACCTTGGTGCCACTGTGTTATGTTGTGTCGTGGACTTTCAGTGTTTGTGCTTTTTTTTAAATTCTATTTTATTTTTAATATGTTTTATTATTTATTATTATTTATTTCATGGGACGACAAATGGCACAATGGGCTAAGTGTTCGGCTGGCGATCGGAAGGTAGCCGGTTCGAATCCCGCTTGGAGTGCATACTGTCGTTGTGTCCTTGGGCAAGACACTTCACCCACCTTTGCCTGTGTGTGAATGTGTGTGAATGTGTGTGAGTGATTGGTGGTGGTCGGAGGGGCCGTAGGCGCAGATTGGCAGCCACGCTTCCGTCAGTCTGCCCCAGGGCAGCTGTGGCTACAGAAGTAGCTTACCACCACCGAGTATGACTGAGGAGTGAATGAATAATGCGATGTAAAGCGCCTTGAGTATTAGAAAGGCGCTATATAAATCCCATCCATTATTATTATTATTATTTATTTTTATGATACTGCCTGTCAGGGAAATTCATTTTGTTGTCTCTAACTGAGACAATGACAATAAATTTGAATACAATACAAAGAATACAATACAATGGTTCTTTCATTGTCACAAGGGTGAAATGCTAACACAGTGAAATTCTCTTTAGTTTAATTTAGTTTAGTTTAGAGATACAGTGTGGTAACAGGCCCTTCGGCCCACCGAGTCAGCGCCGACCAGCGATCCCCGCACACTAATACTATCCTACACACACTAGAAGAAAATTTACCAAGCCAATTAGCCTACACACCTGCACGTCTTTGGAGTGTGGGAGGAAACCGGAGCACCCGGGGAAAACCCACGCAGGTTATGGGAAGAATGTACAAATTTCGTACACAGGAGCATCTGTAGTCAGGATGGAACCCGGGTCTCTGGCGCTGTAATGCTACCGCTGCGTCACCGTGCCATCCAAATTAAAAAAGTTCTTGCAAACAGTCCAGTAGAGTATTGCCATACCCACGATCTTCTATGAGCAAGTGTACAGAAATAGTCTACTGAGCCCGCATGCAAGAGGTGCCTTGATTTTTGGCCCCATGTGCAGTCCCCATGTTCTGATAAGGGGTGCCTGTTCCAGGCAAGTCCCAGGCTGTTGCAGGCCTTCAGCCATCTCCTTCCCTGGACATCACGTTCCTCTCCTCTCCCGTCCATGTTCGTTGCCTGGGGGTGCTTTCTGCAGTGAACATTCAGTGTACCAGGCAACCGGTCAGAGTGTAAATGGGTGCAGCATTGGGCTAATTGAATTGAATACTTTATTGTCACAGTGAAATTCTTTGCTCGCACACATTGCCACGGTATGCAAATAGCCCCCGCGGCAGTTCCCCCTTTGGTCTCCACCCCACCCCCCTTACGGCGTCCCCCCACGCCAGATCCCCATTGTTCATCGTTCATTTCCCTCCCCCACGCCGGGTCCTCCTTTGTTCCTTCCCTCACCAGCGGAGTCGTCACTTCCACTTGTCCGTCGGTCGGCTCCATCATCGACGGCCGCACCGCACTGCGCCGGACCGGATGAAGGGCCTGTTTCCATGCTGTATAATGCTTTGACATGGAGTTTAATCTGAGCAAGTGTGAGGTGCCACACTTTGGGAAGTCGAATCTACGGAAAAGGTAGATGGTAGAAACAAGGAACTGCAGATGCTGGTTTACAAAAAGAAGACCCAAAGTGTCGCAGGTACTGTCACCACATTTAAAAACACATTTGGACAGTTACATGGATAGGAAAGATTAAGATGGATATGGGCCAAACGCAGGCTGGTGGGACTAGTGTAGATGGGACACGTTGGTTAGTGTGGGCAAGATGGGTGAAGGTCCTGTTTCCACACTGTATAACTCTATGACTATGACTCTAAAGTGCTGGAGTAATTAAAGGGTCAGGCGGCATCTCTGGAGAACATGGATAGGTGACGTTTCGGGACAGGACCCTTCCTCAGCGATATGATTAATGGGAACATCTTTAACTGCATCGATGTAGAGAAGGATCTTGGGGTCCATGTCCATAGTTTCCTGCAAGTGACACCACAAGTAGATATAGTGGTATGAAAGATGTCTGCTGTGCTCATCTTCATTGATCGGGGCATAGAATATAAGAATCAGGAAGTGATGAAGCAGCTCTATAGGCCTGTGTCTGCGTATAGATTATTGCGTGCATTACAGGAAGGATGTGGCGGCTTTGGAGAGGGTGCAGAAGAGGTTTACCAGAAAGCTGCCTGAATTTGAGGGCGGCATGATGGTGCAGCATAAAGTTGCCGCCTTACCGCACCAGAGACCTGGGTTCAATCCTGACTACGAAGGCTGTCTGTACGGAGTTTGCACGTTCTCCCCGTGACCTACATCCCACACTTCCTCCCACACTCGCCTTGCTCCCACACTCCAAAGACGCACAGGCTTGAAGGTTATTTGGCCTGGTAAAATGTGTGTTGTCGCTAGTGTGTGTAGGATAGTGTTAATGTGCGGGGATCGCTGGTCTGCGCGGACTCGGTGGGCCGAAAAGCCTGTTTCCGCACTGTACCTCTAAACAAAACTAAAGGGTGTTAGCGCTAAGGAGATGTTTCTCTGGAGCAGCACGCTGGCAGAGCCACTGCCTCACAGTACCAGAGACCCCGGTTGAATCCTGACCTCAGGAACCGTCTGTGTGGAGGTTGCACCAATCTCCCCGTGCCCACGTGAGTTCCCTCTCTGTGCGCATCCCAACAACGCGCTGGTTTGCAGGTTAATTGTCTGCAAATTGCCTCCAGTGTGCGAGGAGTGGATGCGAAAGTGGAATAACATAGAACTAGTGCGAGTGGGTGATCGATGGCCGGCACGGATTCAGTGGGCCAAAGGGTCAGTTTCCATGCCTAGTTTAGAGGTATGGAGTGGAAACAGGCCCTTCGGCCCATGGAGTCGGCACTGCCCATCAACCACCCTGTACACTAGCACTCTCCTACACACCACGGACAATTTATAGTTTACCGGACCCAATTAATCTACAAACCGATGCGTATTTGTAGTGTGGGAGGAAACCAGAGCACCTGGAGAAAACCCACGCAGGTGACGGGGAGAACATGCAAGCTCCATACAGACACCACCAGTAGTCAGGATCGAACCCGGAACTCTGGCGCTGTAAGGCAGCAACTCCACTGCTGCGCCACCGTGCTGCTGTACGCTGTATCTCCAAACTGGACTAAAAACTAAACTTTCAGGCCCGATGTATAGACATGAAATACCAACCCAATCGAAAATAAAAAGAAAACAAATGGAGGCTGGTGTTAAATTTTCTTCTTTAATGCCATCGACATCAAGTAATTTAGATGTTATTTTTGCTGCATTGCTTATGTCCTCAGGGAACACAGAGCCAAATTGCAAATTATTTCTGTATTGGCCTCTAGAGCTTTCGAAGTGGAAACATTTCCATTAGCATTGCGCGTCCATTTAAAACCGTCCTCAGTTCAAAACTGTTGACTTTACACCTCTTTGCATTGAGCCTGACTGGTGCACACAAAGTGCGACTTTGTTCGTCTGTCCGTTCATTCTGTTGCCTCAGGCAGAGAGGGCCGGTGGGAGGTGTAGGCAGAGAGGGGGTCAGTGTCTGAAGGATCAAAAGCGGACTTGCGCCAATTTCGTGAAAAACAAAGGTGGCCTCCTTCGCTGAATGGAGCCTTTATGTTGCCCGTTTTTCAGGCAGCAAATGTGTCCCGTCAAGACTTTGACAGATGAAGTGCCCGGAGACTGAGGGTGTTCTGTTAAACGTGACTCATCCTGACAAAACCTTCCATTCAGCTCTCAAACATTAACATGTGATACCCTTCACAAACCCACTGAAGTTTCTGCTTCTGGAGATCACACATCTATTAGCCTGGCTATCGTGGGAGCGGCAAGGAGAGATTTATGTCAATAGAACTGGGTCAAGCAACGTACTATACGAGAATGTGTTTGATGTACATCTCTGGGAGATGCCATCGCTATTTATACTGTCGAACTACTCTGTAACCTTTTTAACTTCTTCACACACAAGGAAACAAGAGGAGGTAGCTGCGGCTGGGACTATCCCAATGTTTAAGAAACATTTAGACAGGTGCAAGAATAGGACAGGTTTACAGGGATATGGTCCAAGCACAGGCTGGGTGGACTAGTGTAGCTGGGATATTGTTGGCCAGTGTGAGCAGGTTGGGCCGAAGGACTTGTTTCCATGCTCTATCATTCTATGACTCTCTATGAAGCTATGACTTAAGGCCCTGTCCCACTTGGCGACTTTTTTGGTGACAGCCGGCATCATTGACTGACGTATCAGGTCACCGAAAAATTAGCGGCGTGACGCGGTGTGATGACGTATGACGCGGCGGTGACATGGCGTGATGACGTATTGGCACGCGTTGTTTTTTGCAAGTGTTTCAACAATTTTTTGTCACCGCTGGATTTTGAAATATTTAAAATCTTTTGGCGACATTGATATGAAGCCGGCAGTCACCGAAAAACCACCAAGTGGGACAAGGCCCTTAATTTGCTGCATCGCTCTGCCTTTCGTCTCCACGATAACCAAGTACCATGTATAAATGAGAATATATATTTGTAAAAATATATATATATATATATAGTAGATTCTGTATATATATGTACATTCTGTATAAAGTACGTGATAACCAAATAGATTGTATAGATTACAATATATATATAAATGTGCCATATGTATAAAGTGCAAGTGATAACCAGGTAGCAGAGTTTAGACTTTAGATTAGAGTTTAAAGTTTAGAGAGACAGTGTGGAAACAGGCCCTTCGGCCCACTGAGTCTGTGCCAACCAGCGATCCCCGCACACCAACACTATGCTACAAACACGAGGGACAATTTACAATTATACCAAGGCAATTAGCCTAGAACCCTGGACATCTTTGGAGTGTGGGTGGAAACCGGAGATCCTGGAGAAAACCCACGAAGGTCCCGGTGAGAAAGTGCAAACTCCATACAGACAGCACCCGTAGTCAGGATCGAAACCGGGTCTCCGGAGCTGTAAGACAGCAACTCTACCGCTTAGCCACTGTGCCGCCTGGAGTGGAAAGTGAGAGTATATTGTTAGTGTTTTATTGTTCCCTAGTAGCCTCCCAAGAGCAATTTAAATCCAACCGGCCACGTTTCACATATAGCCTGCAGCTTTCTAGGGAATCGTTTAAGAAACATTTAAACAGGCACATGGATAGAACAGGTTTAGAGTGATATGGGCCAAACGCAGGCAGGTAGGACTAGTGTAGAATGGACATGATGGTCGGCGTGGGCAAGTTGGGCCGAAGGGCCTATTTCCACACTGTATGACTATGAATCTATGATTCTATGAAACACAGCAGCCAAATTGTACACAGTAAAGTCCCACGGACAATGATGATAAAGATATGGGACAGGCTTGGGCAAATGGTACGAGCCTCGATGCGGCATCTTGGTCAGCATGGACAAGGTAGGCCGGAGGGTCTGTTTCTGTGTTGTTATCTGGGTGACTCCAAGTAGAGACACTCCCCGCCTCTTACGCAATATGCGACTTACGTAAACTTGCACTTGCGTGTATAAGATCATGAGAGGAGTAGATAGGTGTACAAGATCATGAGAGGAATAGGGATGCAATCCTTATAAATGCACAGAGTCTTTTACCCAGAGTAGGGGAATCGAGAACCAGTGGACATGGGTTTAAGGTGAGGGAGGAAAGATTAAAGATTTAATAGGAACCCGAGGTGCAACGTTTTTACACAAAGGGTGGCAGGAGAACCTGTAACAATAAACTGGCTTGATTTGGTTTGAAACAATGAACCAGACTGGACAAGTCTGAAGAAGGATCTCGACCCGAAATGTTACCTATTCCTTCGCTCCATAGATGCTGCCTCATCCACTGAGTTTCTCCAGCATTTTTGTCTACCTTTGATTTTTCCAGCATCGCTCTGACTAATGAAGTTCCTCCTCACCTCCTTTTTAAAGGAGGTTAAATGGCTTCTCTAAATGACCCCTAGTGTGTAGGATGCTAATGTGGGATAACATAGAACTAGTGTACAGGTGGCCGTCATGGACTCGGTGGGCCGAAGGGCCTGTTTCCTCGCCAATCTCTAAAATTAAAAAAATAATTTGTGGAATGAGAGGAGAGGGATTGGGTGGGCCAATGTTCACGTTTGTTGTCCATGAATATTTAAATGACTCATTAGACTTTGGACTTTAGAGATACAGTGTGGAAACAGGTCCTTCGGCCCACCTAGTCCATGATGACCAGCGATCACCCCGTACATGAACACTATCCTACACACCAGGGACAATTTACAATTTACAGAAGTCAATTAACCTAAATCCTGTATAATGGATGGGATTTATATAGCGCCTTTCTAATACTCAAGGCGCTTTACATCGCATTATTCATTCACTCCTCAGTCACACTCGGTGGTGGTGAGCTACTTCTGTAGCCACAGCTGCCCTGCGGCAGACTGACGGAAGCGTGGCTGCCAATCTGCGCCTACGGCCCCTCCGACCACCACCAATCACTCACACACATTCACACACATTCACACACATTCACACACAGGCAAAGGTGGGTGAAGTGTCTTGCCCAAGGACACAACGACAGTATGCACTCCAAGCGGGGTTCGAACTGGCTACCTTCCGGTCGCCAGCCGAACACTTAGCCCATTGTGCCATCTGTCGTCCCTCTGGAAGGATGGGAGGAAACCGGAGCACCCAGAGAAAACGCACATGGTCACAGGGAGAACATACAAACTCCGGACAGACGGCACCTGTAGTCAGGATCGAGCCCTGGTCACTGGTGCTGTACGGCAGCAACTCTTCCGCTGCACCACTGTGCCGCATAATCTATTTGAAAAAATTATATTTGTCAGAAGCGTTCTACGCATACATTCATAGCCTAAATGAAAATAAACCCCAAAAAAATGAAAATGAGCAATGCAATGAAGGAATTACAAACATCAGACACTCCTGCCTGAAAACACAATTTTAATAATTTGAACTATATCCTATGTTATTTAACTAGTACCAACACTTCATACAATTTTTATTTGAACAAAATCCCCTCAAACAGAAACATAAAACAGGAGAATTAATGTGCATAGTCTTTGTAAAGAAGATGATTACAAGTTACAATTTTAAAGAGGCAGATGACTCTCCCCCTCCCCCTCTCCCCTCCTCCCCCCCAGTCCTCTTGCTAATTTCACTGCTGTTATCCCTTTGGTTATTGGCTCCTCCACTGCCAACAATGGACCATTGTGTGCTCCTTGACCATCGGTGCAGCCACTGATTTTTTTCTGTACCTTTTCATATGCCTAGTTTCCCTCTCCCCATAACTCTCAGTCTGAAGAAGGGTCTCATCTAAGCTAGTCCCATTTTCCTGTATTTGTTCCTGAACCTTTCTTATCCATGTAGCTGCCCATATTGTGGAAATGAAGAACTGCAGGTGCTGGTTAATATGCAAAAAGACACAAAGTGCTGGAGTAGCTCAGCATGTCAGGAAAGGTTCAAAGGTTCAAGTGTATTTGTCACATACACCGTAAGGTGCAGTGAAATGTAATTTACCATGCAGCGTTACAATTAAAAAAGAACACAACACACAACATAATTCAACACAGACATCCACCACAGCATTCTCCACTGTGGTGGAAGGCAAAACAGTTCAGACAGTCCTCCTCCTCCTCCTCCTCCTCCTCCCTTGTTCACCCGTGGTCGGGGCCCTGACCCTCCATAGTCGCCGCTACAGATGGCCCGATGTTCAAGCCCTCTGGTCGGGATGGTCGGGATGGTCGGAACGCCGACGTCGGGACAGGTCGAGCACACCCCACGGCCCGGAGCTCCCAAATCGGCCACCTCCTTACCGGGGACCGCGGCTTCCAGATCACTGGCGAACATGGATTGGCGACGATTCGGATTGAGACCCATATTCAAACTCTTAGAAACATAGAAACATAGAAAATTGGTAAAGGAGTAGGCCATTTGGCCCTTCGAGCCAGCATGGCTGCTCGTTCCATACACCTTTGTGTAAATAACCTACCCCTCGGGTTCCAGTTAAATCTTTCCCCCCCCCCCTCACTTTAAACCTATTTCCTCTTGTTCTCGATCCCACCATTGATCAGTCAGAAATCTGTCTGCAAGTTATCCAATTCTTTTGAATTAAACGCCTTCCTCAGATTTCTGCTCAAGCTCATTTGAATTTCAATAAACTTCAAATTGAACCAAAGGGCAGAGTTCTTTGATATATATTTGAAAGTATTAACTGGGTTCAGCTCTATTAGTGTAGGTGGAAATGAGTTATCATAATGAATATACATTCGGTGTCTCGGCTACAATCCCGGGGTGACCCAGCATCAAATAATTGAAAGTAGCTTTATAAAATGATACAATCCCATTTATTACATTTGTTTGTGTGTACCAATCAGCTTTAAAGTCAATTAATATTCAAAAACCTTTCAAATTGCCTTTAATTCTCTCACACCTAATAAAAATTGCCTTGTTAATTTTAGGAGCATTCTTAAAGGCTCAGGAATGATCTAATTAACGGTAATTAGTTCAATGACGGTGGATTGTTTTATTTATATTAAGGGGCGGCACGGTGGCGCAGCGGTAAAGCTGCTGCCTTGCAGCGCCAGGGACCCGGGTTCGATCCCGACTATGGGGATCTGCCTGTATGGAGTTTGTACGTTCTCCCCCGTGACCTTCGTGGGTTTTCTCCGGGACCTTCGGTTTCCTCCCACACTCCAAAGACCTACAGGTTTGTAGGTTAATTGGCTGGGTTAAAAATGTAAAAAGATTGTCCCTAGGGTGTGTAGGATAGTGTTAGTGTGCGGGGATCGCTGGTCGGCGTGGACTCGGTGGGCCGAAGGGCCTGTTTCGGCGGTGAATCTCTAAACTAAACTAAACTAAAACTAAACATTCTTAATGGCTCAGGAATGATCTAATTAATGGTAATTAATTCAATGAGAGTGTGTCATTTTATTTATTTATTTATTTACTCTTTTTTACAGGGTTCTGGTCATCGCTGGTAAGGCTAGTCATTAGTGCTCCTACCTAATTGGTGAGGCTGCATCGCCTATTCCTTTTCTCCACAGATGCTGCCTGACTCGCTGAGTTACTCCAGCATTTTGTGTCTATCTTCAATGTAAACGAAGGGTGGTGGGTGTATGGAACAAACTATCAGAGGAGGTAGTTGAGGCTGGGACTATCCTATAATTTAAGAAACAGTTAGACAGGTACATGGATAGGACAGGTTTGGAGGGATATGGACCAAGCAGCGACTAGTGCGACTAGTGTAGCTGGGACATTGTTGGCCTGTGTGGGTGAGTTGGGCCGAAGGGCCTGTTTCCACACTGTATCACTCTGAGTCTATATACACCATAGTGAACAATTAATTATATATACCGTATATATAAAACAAGCAAACAAACAATTATATTGCAAAGACAGAAAAGCTATGGAGTTCAGTGCTTATTTGGAGGTTGCAGTGTTTAGTAGCCTGGTGGCTGAAGGGAAGAAGCTGCTTCTGAACCTACACATCACAGTTTTCAGGCTCCTGAACCTTCTTCCCGATGGCAGGGGTGAAATGAGCGTGTGGCCAGGTTGCTGTGGGTCTCTGATGATACTGGCTGCCTTTTTGAGGCAGCGACTCCTGCAGATCCCTTCGATGGTGGGGAGGTATTGAACAGGTATCTTCATATCTCTGGTTTCCCTCACCTCGACTCTCAATCCAAAGAAGGGTTTCAATCAGAAACACCACCTATGCATTTTCTCCAAAGATGCTTCCTGACCCGCTGAGTTACTCCAGCATTTTGTGTCAAACTTTGGTGGAAGCCACAGGGCTGCCAACATTGGGTGAGAGTTGGGAGTGAGAAATTGCGAAAGACCAAGCCCGAGGGAGCATAGCGACCGGGGGGGGGGGGGGGGGGGGGGGGAAGGAGGGTGTCCCTCTCCCATTGGTACGGAACATTTGCATTTTTCAGCTTGAAATTGTGCAATATGGTGCATACTGTAGCGAGTATTTTAACTTACACTTGAATGCAATATATATGCTTTAAATTGGATTGGAGCATTTTTGAAAGGGGGGAGGCTGTGCGATCACTGATCACTGGCCTTGGGGGTACCCGGTGAGGGAGTGGAGCAACCGAGTGGGGAGAGGGTGTGGAAGAAGGGTGTCCCCCCTCCCAGGGTAGAAACCTTTTGATCCATTGGAGAGACAAAGTAAATCCAAAGGGTTTCTACAGCTATATTAATAGCAAAAGGATAACGAGGGATAAAATTGATCCATTGGAGAGACAGAGTGAACAGCTATCTGCAGAGCCAAAAGAGGTGGGGGAGATATTGAACCATTTCTTTTCTTCGGTATTCACCAAGGAGAAGGATATTGAATTATGTGAGGTAAGGGAAACTAGTAGAGTAGCTATGGATACTATGAGTTTCAAAGTAAAAGAAATACTGACACTTTTGAAAAATATAAAAGTGGATAAGTCTCCAGGTCCTGACAGGATATTCCCTAGGACATTGAGGGAAGTTAGTGTAGAAATAGCCGGGGTTATGACAGAAATATTTCAAATGTCATTAGAAACGGGAATAGTGTTAATATGCGGGGATTGGCGTACTGCGCATGTTGTTCCGTTGTTTAAAAAGGGTTCTAAGAGTAAACCTAGCAATTATAGACCTGAGTTTGACTTCAGTGGTGGGCAAATTAATGGAAAAGATACTTAGAGATAATATATATAAGCATCTGGATAAACAGGGTCTGATTAGGAACAGTCAACATGGATTTGTGCCTGGAAGGTCATGTTTGACTCATCTTCTTGAATTTTTTGAAGAGGTTACTAGGGAAATTGACGAGGGTAAAGCAGTGGATGTTGTCTATATGGACTTTAGTAAGGCCTTTGACAAGGTTCCTCATGGAAGGTTGGTTAAGAAGGTTCAACTGTTGGGTATAAATGCAGGAGTAGCAAGATGGATTCAACAGTGGCTGAATGGGAGAAGCCAGAGGGTAATGGTGGATGGCTGTTTGTCGGGTTGGAGGCAGGTGACTAGTGGGGTGCCTCAGGGATCTGTGTTGGGTCCTTTGTTGTTTGTCATGTAAATCAATGATCTGGATGAAGGTGTGGTAAATTGGATTAGTAAGTATGCAGATGATACCAAGATAGGGGGTGTTGTGGATAATGAAGGGATTTAGGCCATTTGGAAGAATGGGCTGAAAGATGGCAGATGGAGTTTAATGCTGATAAATGTGAGATGCTACACCTTGGCAGGACAAATCAAAATAGGACGTACATGGTAAATGGTAGGGAATTGAAGAATGCAGTTGAACAGAGGGATCTGGGAATAATCGTGCAAAGTTCCTTGAAGGTGGAATCTCATATAGATAGGGTGGTAAAGAAAGCTTTTGGTATGCTAGCCTTTACAAATCAGAGCATTGAGTATAGAAGCTGGGATGTAATGTTAAAATTGTACAAGGCATTGGTGAGACCAAATCTGGAGTATGGTGTACAATTTTGGTCGCCCAATTATAGGAAGGATGTCAACAAAATAGAGAGAGTACAGAGGAGATTTACTAGAATGTTGCCTGGGTTTCAACAACTAAGTTACAGAGAAAGGTTGAATAAGTTAGGTCTTTATTCTCTGGAGTGCAGAAGGTTAAGGGGGGACTCGATAGAGGTCTTTAAAATGATGAGAGGGATAGACAGAGTTGATGTGGACAAGCTTTTCCCTTTGAGAATAGGGAAGATTCAAACAAGAGGACATTACTTCAGAATAAAGGGACAGAAGTTTAGGGGTAACATGAGGGGGAACTTCTTTACTCAGAGAGTGGTAGCGGTGTGGAATGAGCTTCCAGTGGAAGTGGTGGAGGCAGGTTCGTTGGTATCATTTAAAAATAAATTGGATAGGCATATGGTTGAGAAGGGAATGGAGGGTTATGGTATGAGTGCAGGCAGGTGGGACTAAGGGAAAAAACTTGTTCGGCACGGACTTGTAGGGCCGAGATGGCCTGTTTCCGTGCTGTAATTGTTATATGGTTATATGGTTATCGGCCCTTCGAGCCAGCACTGCCATTCAATATGATCATGGCTATTCATCTAAAATCAGTACCTCTTTCCTGTTTTTCCCCCATATCCCTTGATGTCGTTAGCCCCAAGAACTAAATGTAACTCTCTCTTGAAAACATTCAGTGAATTGGCCTGCACTGCCTTCTGTGGCAGAGAATTCCACAGATTCACAACTCTCTGCGTGAAGAAAGTTTGTTCTCATCTCAGTCCTAACTGGCCCCCCTTTTATTCTTAAACTGTGACCCATGGTTCTGAACGCCCCCAACATCGGGAACATTTTTCCTGCGGTTACAGTAAGTGAAAATCTAGCAGGCAAGCAGGATGCTTTCTCCAACCACCCCCATTTGAAGTCCACTATCTTCCACTGTATCTACCCAGTGCTTGGTACTTACTTCCAGCAGCCACTGGTTGTCCTCCAGGATGCATCGAGCCGCAGCCTGATCCATGCTGGTCACCTGGGCGAATTTGGCACAGAGACTCTCACGGCAGCGGCGCAACGCTTCGACGCCTCCGACGGCCCGGGACTCTTGCACTGAGGCTGCTCCATGGCCGGAGCTGCAGTGAGCGACTCGCCAGCCCGGCAAACACTCGCCAGCCCCGCTCCCCGTACGCATCTGTCCCCGCCGCTGCTTCTGCTTCCAACACCCGCGGCCCATGCAGTTGATATGAGTTTTGAAATTCTCGTTGATCACAGAATTTCTCACAACAGAGCGAGAGAAATTTGTGATCAGCGTGAGAATTTGGTGAAATGTGTGATTCTCACGCTCAATGCATGGTAGTTGGCAGCCCTGCCTCTCTATCCCCCTCTCCCTCTCCCCCCCCTCTCTCTCTCCCCCTCTCTATCTCCACCTCTCTTTCTCTCCCCTCTCTCTTTCTCCCTCCCACCTCACTCTCATCCCTCTCTCTCCCCCCTCTTCCGCTCTCTCTCCTCTCAACCCCCCTCTCTCTCCCCCCTCCCCCTCTCTCCTCTCTCCCCTGTCTCACTCTCTCCCCTTCCCTCTCTCTTCTCTCTCCCCCTCTCTCTCTCTCCCCCCCTTTTTCTCCCCCCTCTCTCTCTCCTCTCTTCCCCTCTCTCCCCTCTCTCTCCCTCTCTTCCTCCTCTCTCCCTCCCACCTCACTCTCCCCCTCTCTCTCCCCCCCTCTGCCCTCTCTCCCTTCTATTTCCCCTAACTCTCTCTCCCCTCTCTTCCCCTAACTCTCTCTGCCCACCCTCTCGCTCCCCCCCTCTCTCTCTCCTCTCTTCCCCTCTCTCTTCCCCTCTCTCTCCCCCTCACTCTCTCCCTCTCTCTCTTTTCCCCCTCTCTCCCTCCCACCTCACTCTCTCCCTCTCTCTCGTCCCCTCTCTCCTCTCTCTCCCCCCCTCTCCCTCTCTCTCCCTTCTCTTTCCACTAACTCTCTCTCCCCTCTCTTTCCCCTAACTCTCTCTCCCCTCTCTTTCTCCTAACTCTCTCTCCCCCCTTCTCTCTCTCTCTCAGTATCCTGTACCTGCCTTCTCTCCATACCCCCTGATCCCTTTAGCCACAAGGGCCACATCTAACTCCCTCTTAAATATAGCCAATGAACTGGCCTCAACTACCTTCTGTGGCAGAGAATTCCACAGATTCACCACTCTCTGTGTGAAAAATGTTTTTCTAATCTCGGTCCTAAAAGACTTGCCCCTTATCCTTCAACTGTGACCCCTTGTCCTGGACTTCCCCAACATCGGGAACAATCTTCCTGCATCTAGCCTGTCCAACCCTGAAGTGGGCGCATGTGCGTATGTGCGGAGTTCTTCTAGAGTGTGCGCATGCGCAGGACATTTCCGGAGTGTGTGCATGTGGGCGGGAAAAGCTTGCGGAATCGTAACTTATCTCAGAAGTCAAACAGTCCGACTTGGGATGGAGAAGCTACTGAAACCACAACGCTTGGATCTGGATCCCAACTCACCTGCTGCTGCAAAGAATTGGAAGCACTGGCTCCATATACTAAATAACTTATTTGATGAGTGTGGCAATGATGCACCAGACAGACTCAAGACATTAATAAGCTTTGTCTCTTCTGATGTATATGATTACATAGAGGAATGTACAACTTATGATTCTGCTATTGATGTACTAAGCAAACTCTTCGTTAAGACACCCAACGTGATATTCGCTCGACACCTCCTTGCTACTCGGAAACAAAAACCTGGTGAGTCACTTGATAAACTTTTACAAGAACTTCAAAGACTTAGTAAAGACTGTGCCTTCAAAGCAGTTACGGCTGATCAATATCGACAGGAAGTTATTCAAGACTCTTTTATCAATGGTTTGGCATCGCCTTTAATACGACAGAGACTATTAGAACACAAAACCTTGGATTTACAGTCAGCTTACAATCAAGCTTACTCTTTAGACTTGGCTCAGAAAAATTCAGATGCTTATGGCTCATCTAATGTGTATTCTGCTGCAACTCCTACAAAAGAATTTCACCCACGTACTAATATGGGACAAACGGAAACAATTTCTACTGATAAAGGTGCCCTTGCCACAGCATATAATTATTCAAAAAGGAACTTTTGCGGGGGTAATATTCATAAGAGAGAGACATGTCCTGCTCTAGAGGCAACTTGTAATAGTTGTGGCAAGAAGGGACATTATTCTAGAGTATGCAAGTCCAAAGCAACTACTAAAAGCCTTCTTTATGTGCAATTACAGCTGCATTTCCTCAGAGCTTGTCTCAAGCAGCTACAACGGTATCCATTAATGGCCATACACTTAATGTACTACTTGATTCTGGCAGTTCAGAAAGTTTTATAAGTAAACAAGTTGTGTCCCGACTAAATCTAACTATAATTCCTTCAAATAGAGAAATCTCGATGGCTCTGACAACTCTCAATACTCAAATTATAGGATCTTGTATTGTAGACTTTATTCTGAACAAAACTAGCTATAAATCTGTATGTCTTGGTATTTTGAAAAATTTGTGTAGCGATATAATTCTAGGTCAGGATTTCCAGAAACTGGCTTTAAAGTCAAATGATATAGCAGATTAGCAGTGGGAATGTGTTCTACCAGATGCATTACACTCCATCAGATCTCTACTGTCAACTGCTACCAATACTACTCCACATGAGCAGTTCTTTAACTTCAAACAGTGTTCTTCTAGTGGTACTTCTCTGCCATCATGGTTGACGAGCCCTGGGCCTGTGTTGCTTCGTCGTTATGTCCGATTAAATAAGAATGAACCTTTTGTTGATGAAGTTGAACTGACTGATGTCAACCCTTCTTATGCAACTATCGAGTATCGGGATGGACGTCAGTCAACTGTCTCACTTCGTGACCTTGCACCATGTCCATCTTCTCCATCAGCTCCGTCACCTCCTGATAACACTAATCGAGAACTTCCTCCGTCAGCTCCGTTGCTTCTTGATAACACTAATCGGGAACTTCCTCCAACACTTCCAGCATCCTCTATGGAAACTTCTACAAGAAATTCTAAAATTGAAAATCTAAATAACAATATGAGTGGGCGCATGCGCAGGACATTTCCGGAGTGTGCACATGTGCGAAGTATTTCGGGCGGGAAAGGCCTGCAGAATCAGCCATGTTTGCCAGACGTTTCTGAGTTTATGTATTAAAGAAATAAGTTGCTTAAAGCTTAAATAAAGTTAAGTTAATTACGAGTAGTGAAAGTTTCATTTATCTCACAACACACCCCTTAAGAATTTTGTACGTTTCTATAAGATCCCCCCCTCAATCTTCTAAATTCTAGCGAGTACAAACCGAGTCTATCCAGTCTTTCTTCATATGAAAGTCCTGACATCCCAGGAATCAGTCTGGTGAACCTTCTCTGTACTCCCTCTATGGCAAGAATGTCTTTCCTCAGATTAGGAGACCAAAACTGTACGCAATACTTAAGGTGTGGTCTCACCAAGACCCTGTACAACTGCCTGATGAAGAGGAGTTGAGTATAGGACCAAAAGGATCCTTCTGTAGATGTACAGGCCCCTAGTGAGACCACACCTGGAGTATTGTGTGCAGTTTTGGTCTCCAAATTCTAGGATGGATATTCTTGCTATTGAGGGAGTGCAGCGTAGGTTCACAACGTTAATTCCCGGGCTGGCGGGACTGTCATATGCTGAGAGAATGGAGCGGCTGGGCTTGCACACTCTGGAGTTGAGAAGGATGAGAGGGTATCTTATTGAAACATATAAGATTATTAACGGTTTGGACACACTAGAGGCAGGAAACATGTTCCCGATGTTGGGGGAGTCCAGAACCAGGGGCCACAGTTTAAGAATAAGAGGTAAGCCATTTAGAACGGAGATGAGGAAACACATTTTCTCCCAGAGAGTTGTGCTTCTGTGGAATTCTCTGCCTCAGAGGGTGGTGGAGGCCGGTTTTCTGCATACTTTCAAGAGAGAGCTAGATAGGGCTCTTAAAGATAGCGGAGTCAAGGGATATGGGGAGAAGGCAGGAATCGGGTACTGATTGTGGATGATCAGCCATGATCACATTGAATGGTGGTGCTGTTTTAAAGGGCCGAATGGCCTACTCCTGCACCTATTGTCTATTGTCTATTGATAGGTGGAATTCTCTTCCACAGAAGGCAGTGGAGGTGAATTCTCTTCCAC